>NC_138735.1:26538921-26846421 GCF_965113295.1 Leuciscus leuciscus
ATGTAATATAGTTAATTATGTCATTGCAAAACATGATGCTTAAATGCATCACATTAAATTAACAAGAAACAGATTCATCACTCATTATATGTTAACATTCATTTTTCAAAGAAAATAAGTACTTTCTCCAACTATACATGATGACAAAAATAAATCTGCAATATTTGCATTTCAGGCTCAATCAGCAATTAAAAATAACATAGAAAATAGGTTTTCCACTTTCTACTTTTAATTTAAGGGCATTTATTTGAGCACTGATGAATATTAATATTGCATTTATTCAAATGCAATGTAAGATACTCATTAATAATATTTAAAAACATCACATTCATATGTATAAGACATAATCAAAATATCTAAAGTATATTAAAATAAGTTGGATTTGCTTCATTTGATTTTGATTTGATGTGTGCATCTAAAATTAAATCATAACACATCATAAATAGCCATATATCTATGGGATGTACATTATATAAATAATAAAGTATTGCATATATATATATATATATATATATATATATATATATATATATATACACATACAAACACACAGACAACACTTTAAAATACCCTCTGATACTCTTTGAACAGTCTAAACACACTGAATAAACATTGTAAACATTTTTACTTATTTAAATATAATATAATGTATTGCTAAAATATTTTTAAATGTATGTAGATTCAGAAAAAAACTAAAGAAGTGTATTAAAAGAAAGGGAGAGGGCCTTACCTCGGTGCAGCAGAGAGATGGAGCAAGTGCAGGCCAGATCAGAGACAGGGGTTATGTACTTTAGGAGGAGGGGCCTCCATTAGAGCCTGTTGTCATGGTGACAGGGGCCCTTGTCATGTGTCAGTCATCCCAGCTTCCACGAGCGCACGTCATCGAGGTAAATGAAACTACTTCAACACTTTCTGCAGTGATTTAAACATGTTGGAGGTGAGGCTGGTTAAGATGGATTGTGTTAGACAGAATGCAGCGATTCCCACTAAAAGATTTGCTTTTGATCAATTCATTCTACTTCATAAATAATAATATTTAAGATAACAATAAACCATTTCTGCAATTTGCGACGCATCCACACTCTCATTACGAGCACAATGGAGAGCGTGAACAAGAGAAAATGAATAATAATGGAAAACAATGTGGACATATTGTTTGCTGACAGGCTTTGATGTCTTTCTATTGTCCTCTGATGTGAATGGTGTTTCCTCCTCCCGTGTGGAGTGTGTATGGAGAGTGTGTGAAGTGGTTTTGTTGATTTTGAATGCACTTCTCTTCCCAGTTTAAACACGACATTCATATGCCAACGCCACATAAGTCAAGGGAGCGTTTGCCAAGAATATGAATGTAAAAGTAAAAACCTGGTCTAACTAAATAAGGATAACTTACAGTGTGGCACTTTACACACACATGATCCCTAAGCGATGAAAGAGCCGTTAAACATGGCTCATTCTCACGAAATGTTTAAATTCTGAAACTTTATTTGACTCATTTACTGTGTAGTAGTACAACGATTTTGAAGGAATCTTTTACATTTCTGACGTATTTGAGGAAGTAACAACGACGCGTTTTTGATAATGTTACATTACAAACAGGTAACGTTAGCCTATGCTAAGTTTCGTATTAGTAGCTAACTGTTCAAGCCAGTTTAAGTTAGCTCGGTTGCAGGGCAGAACAGTGAATATTTTGTAAGCAAAAAGTTAGTTTTACGTTTTGATAAGACGACTGTTATGACTAATGTGTGATTTGTTACAGTGTTTAGTCAATTGTTAATTCAATGAATGCCAAACCTACTGTAATGGCCTTGAAATGGTATTGGTTAGTAGCCAGCTTATAAGTTTAGCCTAACTTTTAAGTGATAGTTAAGTAACTTAGCCTACCAATACTATATAAACTGGCTACTGAGAAAGCAATAGGCTACTGTAGACAACTATTATAAATATTAATATGGTCTGACTCTGCCACTGTTTATGATGATTCCCCATTGGGAAAATATGATTTATTTTGAGTTCACCAACGTTTTTAAACTTTATCTTTATTTATAGATATTTTTAAAAGTACTGAAATTTTCAGCAGCAAATGACACTGTTTCCTGAGCTCGGGCCATAACTCCCGGAAAGCGGCCAGTCAGACAGGAGAACCAGCACTGTGTCGTCCACTGGAGGAGAAGGATGCTCTGGTTCTTCAGGAGCAGTTTCCTTATACGGTCAGTGCAGTGCAATGAAGTGAAGTGGTTTATTACAGACAAGAGATAAGGAAGGAGAGGGAAAGAGAGCGTAGGGCTACTGGGAGGAGGCTTGTGCTACATAAGAGATGTGCGTGCACACATATAAACTCATCTGGACACACGATAATGATTTATATACATGATTCTTTATTAGTTCTGAACTCAAGAGTCAGCACTTCTCTTTATAAGTGACTTGCAAAAAAACTGATAAGGATCTTCAGGTCTTCATCACTGCATTGGCTGCATTACTACAACAAAACAAAGGAAAGATCAGAATTATCCATTCTGTATTTTGTCTGCATTTAAAGCAAAAAAATCAAATTAGCTTCAGATCCCATCAAATATTTTGTCTTTTAGTTAAATTTGATCAGATATAGACATTAACAATATCTCATGAAAAATGTCAACAGAAACTGAACTGAAAATAATGCAAACCTTCTTATTCCAGTGAGTTACTGTTGATTGAATGTTGTAATGAATTTTTCAGCTGAAAGATAAAAGTTCACAGTTAACAACATTAGAATTTTTAACCATTGTCAGATCCAATTTTTCCGATGAGGGTAGAAGATATTTCTTACACTTTTAATAAAAGCTACTAAGTCCAGCCTGCCTGGTTTGCAATTGGCCTCCCACTGGGTTTGACGAGGGAACCGGTGTGGATCTCGACATGCTGCTCCCTGATTCCCATGACAGGTGCAGTGATGATGGACACATCTCTGTGGACCGGACGTCACGGGCAGCAGGCAGCACTGAATAGCCACACTCCTGGTCGAGGTGGGTTCTGAATGGGGTGTATTAGAGGGTGTAATTCGCAGTTGGGTGCACAGCTGTGACTGTTCATCCATGAGCCGATTCAGCTTCTATAAGCATAACAGTGCAGGGATAAAAAACAAATGCTGTTCTGTTGTCCATTCAATACATTTCACTGCTGAAGGATGTTGGTGGGTAACAAAGTGAAAGAGTTTTGCTCTATATTGAAATATTTGGAACATTTTTGTCAATTTCTGTGGCATGTTTGCCCCAAGCCCTAGTTTATTTCCCATAAACCATATATTTAGCGTATATGAGTAGATTAAATACCATTTTGATGCTACCATCATAGTGATGCACCAGATCGGACAGCTGCTCTTCAAGCGTCCCAGCTTCCTGTTTGACAGCTGCTCGTAGCCTCAAAACATCTTCCACTTCCTCCCTAAAACACAAATTCAGTTTTAAACACTGCAAAGTACATCCTATTGAGGAACACAATAACATCAGTGAGATATCCATAGTGACAGTAAAGTTCACCTGTGGGAGTCTGACAGAGATCCGAACACGGATACTTGTTCCTCTTCTAGTCTCGTTTCAATTTCCGTCAGAACTGTTCGGAACTTCCTCAAACATTTCACCATGTCTTCAAGCTCATCCAGGGAGTACTGGAAAGTGAAAGAAGGATATTGTTGGTGGGAGAGATGCATTCCATAACCAGGAAAAATGTTGGGCTTTAAAGGAAGCATAACAGCTGGTTTATTGCTGAAATCTTAACCAAAGCGATCCACCAGTGGTCTACCATGTTGACATTAGTACCATAAGCTGGTAGTCCAACTGGTCAACCAGGGTTATTAAAGTTAAAACCAAGAAATAAATAAAGAAAAAATTATATGGACATTATATAGACAAAAAAAAACACACAATATTACTAAAACTTTAAAATCTTTAACTTAAAATGAGAAAGGAAAATATATATTTTTTAAATTAGTGTAAGCGAGGATGTGCAAAAAACGTTTTCGTGTGTGTGCACTTAAATGCTGTGAAGATTCTGAAGTGGTCAGTGTTCGCTACTGTTTTCCATTACACATGCAAATGAACTATACAAATTCAAATGAACCTCATTAAACATGAGCTGAGCACAAAGCTTTTAATCTCAGATGTTTAAGGGGTAGAAGAGTTTTCCCCAAAATAGAAATGTTTAATCTTAATTTGTTCTTAAAATCAGAGGAAACTCAGAGTGGTAAAGAATGAAATAATTAAATAAATATAATTAATAAATAAATGAGGAGCTCCTCCAACATCAATCAGGATGAGCTCGGTGAAACCACATTTAAAGACAATGGGCCTCATTCATGAAACGGCACAACAAATTTATGTGTAACAACATATTACAAAAATGGTTACGCAGAACTATATTTGTGAACTGCCTACGTATTGCGAACGCTACATTTTATGTTAAAATGGGTTAAATTATTAGAATTATTTTTGTGCTTCATTTAGCTTACCCGTTTGTTAAACTCAAAGCTTTTATTTTGAAAAAGACACTTTAGTAACAGTGCACTTTAATTTTTTTTGCACTCTTTCAGACCGCTCTATTTATTGGTGTATAAATAGGAGTTGTTTTGTTTTGTATGCAAGGAGGGAGTGATATTGACAAAATTGTTAAAAATAAAATGATTCAGTTCAGTGGTGTTGTAATCATTGTGTCAAAAACAGAAGTAAATAAATATCGGTTCTGCGTATCGGTTATCGGGCACATAAGCACATAATTGGAAACGGTATCGGTTATATATATAAAAAAAATTTTTTTTTTAAATTTCAGTCAATCTCTAATGAACAAAGAATGATTTTCATGAATGAGACCGTTGATACATAAGGGCACACCAAGAACAAAATTCTGTCCGATAACGAAAAGACAATAATGATTCACAGTACATTATGGCTGATAATCATTAAATGAATGGTTTTAAAATGCAAACTATTCATAAAATTTTGTCTAAATAAATTAAAGTTATAAATGGTACAATTTAATGTACAGTATGAAAACTGGATATTCTTGTTGCTAAAGAATCCATTTAACAGTGTTATTATAAGTGTTTTAAAAGATTAATTCGAGCCAGTGTTAGATGATAAAAATAGGGAAAATGAGCTCGAACAATTAAATATTAATACTTACCAATACTAATAAGATCATTTACAAAAATGTAATATCAACCAATAATCAATATGTTACCTATATATTGAGCATTCCTAATAATTTAAAATGAAGAATATACAGCATAATGGGAATTTTCCTCAAACCTGTCTGTCATAGTGTAGGATAATGATGATTTGTAGAACAACTTCTACTTACAGGCAGACTGGAGGACAGCTCAGGTTGAGGTTTTGCCCAGCTGGTGTCATAGTTGATTTGAGACCCGCAATGGAAACATCGCTGTGTCCCTGCCCACAATGCTCCCTGCAGTTTGTGATCCTCCTCCTCATACGACAGTCCCGTGTCCAGAGATATCGACCGCGTGCGCAAACCTCCAAGATCGCCAGAATATTCCACAGAGTTCCACAAGTGAGGAGTAGATGTGTCCACAGATGTGAACGGCGTGTGTGTTGTGGGTGTCTGTGCTGTTCCCGAGTCATTATCCGTGACCACGTCAGACCGGGTCCTCCTGGAGAAAGATTCTCTCCTAAGTTTAAGCGCAGTGGGGGAATTGTGTCCAGAAGTATCATCAGAGGTCACGGTTTTGCTCTGGGTAGAGGGATCTCGCTCGCCTACTTCGAGATGATTTGTAAAGCTGTCCACCTCGTTTTCCATAACATCTGTCCTCAGATCAGTAGGACACAAGCGTGAGTTTGTCTCAGCAGATTTGAGTTCCTCAAACAGGGACATGCCTTCCCTATAAACGTGTCGGCCTGGACTTTCTGATCCTTGCCGTCCGTTACGAATTTCAGTCTGATAACCAACAGGATCCATTTGAACAAAGTATGCTAGAGTGTAAACATCATTATTGCTAACTTTACTAATATCTGATGACAAAGAGTATTCTTTTTCAGTCATTATTTTCTTCAATTCTCCCGACTCGGAGTCAAATATATCGGAGTCTGCAGTTTTTCCAGAGCGTGTCGTAGGGGAGTGTTTTTGGTTTGACTGCATTTCTAAGTTCTGTTCATATGTGGAGGGATCCTCCGCCTCTCGCTGTTCTGATCTCTTCTGTTGTCCTTCTGTGCTATCTTGTGATATTGCATTCAGCATCTGCAAAAAAGCAGAAAGATCACAGGAAATCAAACAAATATTCATGAATTTGTGATTCCTGCTTCAGTAGCAACACCAAATGTAACAGCAAAAATAATGAATACAACAATGAGGCAACACAATGGCAGATAAAAACTACTCGATGGCACCACCATTAACACAGATGCTTGAACCCTCTGCAGTATGTAAAGAAAGAGCGAGCTGAAACATGTCTTACCTTCATGAGCTCTGGTCCAGGGTTGTTCTGCTGGGACAGCGCAGGTATGAAGGGCTCCTCTAGGAAGCCACTGCTGTCAGACTGACAGCTGTTTGTTCTCATCACGCAAGACCCGATTCGTTCACCTACACGGAACCAAGAGCCATTAGCATGTGTCACATATCACAAGCGTTCAGAGGGACACTAAAGCCTCTTGATCAGACTAAACAAACAAGTTAATTTTTCCACAGAACTGAGGTGAACATTACATCAGCTGTCCAGCATGTAACCTACTACACACATGAAAATGACTGAGCAATCTCATGAGTCATTTGCCTAATATCAAAAATGGAAATGGTTCCATGTAAATTATTTGAACCCACAGTGGCTTTAAAAACTTTCGCTTTTCAAGAAGTAAAAGGACCATCTCAAATGAAAGTTTATGTTTGTGTATGTAAGTAGTACAGGTGTTAGCCTGTACAAACTCGCCACTACAATTTCAGGGTGGTTGCTAAGGTGTTCTAAGCGGTTGTGAGCATTTTACTATGCAGTATTAGGGTTTCTAAAAAATACCACCTCCAGGATCCACTGGGCCATTGCAGCTCCCAGGAATGCTTCCTTCATCAAAACTCTGGATCTGGAAAACAGCCATCAACATTAGAAAAGGAACAATGTGCAAGTACATACAGAGGATATCACTGCAGACTTCATACCTCTTCCAGCTCGAAAGATTCAATAGGTCGTTGCAGACTTCCCTCAGTTGAAGGGTCAAAGTCGAGTTTCTGAAGATCTGATGTTCCTCTTGCTGTCGGGCTGTTTAGACCCGGCTCAGCTGCCTCCGAATTAACACTCTGCTCCTCTTTTAGAGGGAAGAGATTATTGTCCGACATCCTTGTGCGTTTTGAAGGGTTCCTTTTATCTGCTTTTGGTGTGCCAGTGGATTCTGGGCCGGATGGGGCTGAGGAGGTCACGGAAGGGATGGTGTGCTGGTTCTGTGGCGTTTGGGCTTGTCTGAGGCTCTTTTTGGAGGCTCTACGCAGAATCATGGCCATGCGTTTTCTCCTCTCCCGGGCCTCTGCAGACATCTGGGAAGTTGTAGATGTGTCTGCATCCTGAGCACCAACCAGAGAGGAGAACGTCGTCGTGACCTGTTGAAGAACCTCAAGCTGTCTGAACCTATCTGAACACCGGAAGGAAGAGAGATAGAGAGCTTCAAGATTCTTGACTTGCATAAAACTCTGCTTATCAGACTTTCAACATATTGCAGCCTCACAGGAAATGACTGTCACTTTTAGTTTCGCCGTTTCACAACCACTTTCAACCTCCTAAATACCTATGAATTCTTAAAAATAAAGGTTTCAAAGGGGGGGTTTGCAGTGAGGCCAAAGAAGAACTATTTTGGTTTCCCAAAGAACCTTTCAGTGGACAGTTCTTAAAATAACCATTTGTTTTCTTTGTAGACCATTTCAAAATACTAAAAACCCTTTTACAGTAAAAAATAAGCATTTGTGCATTGAAAAGGTTCCATGGATGTTAAAGGTTCTTCTTCAACCTTTATTTTTGAGAGTGTGGATATGAAGAACAGATATTTAAAAGGTTAATTCACTCCAAAAAAATATGTAAGACTTTATTTCTTCTATGGAACACAAAAAGAGACATTTTAATTGACATTTTGGCCAAGATTTTACAATTAATTAGAACTGGAGATTTCAAGCTTCAAAAAGTATGAAAAACCACCTTAAAAGCATCATTTAAAAAGTGGTCCAGCATGTGCACTATATTCCAAGTCTTTTAAGGCTTGTTTCTTAAACAAAACTAATGTATGACTTCAGAAGACTTTGAATATATAGCAAAAACAAATCATATACTGTAGCTACTTTTGTGATGCTTCCATTTTGGAGCTCGATCTTCATTCACTTTCATTATACACAACAAATGGCCTGGATATTATTCAGAAATTACATGGAAATTCCTATTCAGAATTCCACGGAAGAAAGAAAGTCATATGGGTTGGGAACAATATGAGGTTGAGTAAATAACTCATTATTCCATTTCTGTGTGAACTTGAGGAAACTTGCTTACTCCTGACATCCGGATTTTCAACATCCATTCGGTTCTGCTGAGCTTCCAGAAAGAGCCGATAGCTAATGCCACGAGCGCTGGACTCGTAATTGAGGAATCGGGACGGGATTCTCCCAGTGATGTCGGGCTCCTCAGTGCCAAAACCCAAATCTAGCAACAATTCTTCAGGGTCATCCTTTAGTACGTTCAACACATCCATTACACTACAAAAAAACAACAACAACATTAGAATGAATATCAATAAACCAAAGTCTTACAGTGAATGACAGGTGGAGAAGGAGGTAGAGGAATTCTGACCTGACATCGGATGGTATCGAGACAGTCGATGCAAAACTGTTCCACCTGGACAGACCAGGAGAATCTAGAGATGACCTGTGAGTGGATGAAATCAGCAAACATCAAGTAATGAAACCAAACACTGCTGACCAGCCCTTCCTACACATCCAAATCCTTCTTCATGCTTTCATCCGTCTCACCCATTTCCGGTTGGAATCGTTTTTCTCCTGCCTCATTGCCCCATCAGTGACATTCCACCTCATGCAAACCAGCCCAGCAACCCATGTGGTGGCATGTCAACAATTCAGCATTTGCATGGGAAATATTACTAAGGCTTCTGGCAGGTGCCTGAACAAGCCTACATCACGCACATATACACACTTTAAAAAATACTTTGTCTGATATATAGTATATATAAACACATGTACATAGTACATATTCATATAACAAAGGTACCACTTCAGACAGTTTCCCACACATTGGTGTAACATCGATATACAATGTATATATCTATATACAGCAAATGAACAGTAGATAGATGACAGTGCTGTTACAAAATAGGAAGAGTTCTAAATTCTTTATTAAATTTAATAAAAATGTTCTGAAATTAATAAGACAGAACTTATAACTAGGAATACACATTATATCAGAACCATAATGGATATTTAAAATTGTGCATTTATTCTAGTTTTATGTTTAGATGTATTACCTTTGTTGTTATCTAACACTCACTTTAAAGTTAATGTTTGAAACATGAATAATTTAATAATACTGTTAAATGTCATCTTTAGCAAATCCCAAAATGAATATCCATTTTTCATACTGTAAAATTGTGTGAAAACAATTGTATTTAGTTTTGGTAGTTTTTATTTAAACAAAATAGTATAAGATTTTCAGATCCAAGTTTTGTCAAGTCAAAGTTATTCAAGTCACAAATGGAAAGTGCTCAATAAAACACAGTGAATATTAAATGTGTTCTTACCTCAAAATATCTTGTACATTCCTGAGAGAGCGTTTGCCATATAAAGATGCTGCATCAAACACAGAAACAGAGTTCATTTAAAGATGGAAAACATCTGCGTTTTCAATTAAACCCCTCCAGACTGCTGTTCAGTAACTATATTAGGTCAATATTCTTCATTGTTGTTTTGATGTTCCTGTCTTCTCATAAACAACTGTACAGAAGACTTCAGCATGTTGTCAGGGTAACACCAATGTCTTCTTAAAAGAGGACCCGGATCTAAAGTGCCCAACTTATTTTCCTAAACCAGCATCTTTTGTTTAATCCCTGCTGATTCCGAAGAGAAACAGTCCATTCCGTCCCGGACCTTTCATTGAAACTGTGTTATGAAACCAAAGCACCTCAGTCACTAGAAAGGGAGTGTCTGACAGCGCAACAGACTGAACATGAACAAGAAATTCATAGGAGGCAACCAACTTTTCCTAGAAAAAAAAGAGAGACAAACAACAACAGACAAGAGTCAAGACACTCCCTACAAAGTAACCATGAAAAGGAAGACAGAACCCAGGACAGAAAACATCACCCTAAGAAGAAAGACAGAACCCTGAAGAGAGACAGCACACTGAGCGGAAAGAAAACAACTATAGGTGGTCGACGTGAATATGATCATTCAGAAATGTTAACAGATATGAGGAATGTCTGGCAGGCAAGCAAACAAATGCATTTGGGATTGCAATTTATTGCATGCTAATGTATCTTATATTTTCAGTCACTGTATGTATTTGACAATTTATAGTATTCTGCATTTATTCTTAAATTGCTGCATGAGGAAGTCAAGCAAGAATGTAAATGCCTGAATAGATTTTGTCCTATTTAAGCTAAAGATACATTTCCATGTGAGTGGACAAAGATTCTAAACTTATCTTTGGAAAAGTATTCCTCAGTCCTAGGGAAAAATACCTCTAGAATCTTATCTGCGATTTACAGTATGTCAGAACATGTCAGAGATTCACTTCATAAAAGAGATTTCTGTAACAGTCTCTGGTGTCTGAAGTGAAAGGTCAGCTCAAGGTTAACCTCTTCCGATTTTCCTGACACCTCATTGTGTGTGCCTAGAGGACACGAGGAACATGCTTGGGAAGGCTTAGCGTATAGTAGGACATGTACTTGCATTAACATCAGTGTTTGTATAGCGCTTATAAAATAAAGTCAATAGTGTGCATGGCTTTTTTAAGTAGAATTAATCGACTTAAAGCTGCAGTTCGTAGTTTTTGTCTCTTTGTCGCCATCTCTGTTCGAAATCTGCAATTGCAGTTATTCGCGGAATTATCAACTTTACGTGGGTTGAGTCTCGGCACGGCACAGCGCGGATGAATCCAATGTTTTGAGGAGAATGTGCGGCTGTCAGTCACAGCGCCGGTGTGGATAATGTCATTCGGAATCACAGATTCCACTTTTTGGAAGTATGACCAACATAAGAATTTTCACCGGAAAAATTTAATCTGAACAAGTAACATCCACTTTTGTTCTGACCAACTAAGGGGAAAAAGCATTGCAGTAAAACGCGCTGATTAAATCTAACGATCGCTTATCATATCACGTCAAACGTGCAAATTATACTTTTGTTCTCAAATTGTTAATGTTAACAACATCACCATTGCGTGACTACATTTAATGCCCTTCCGATATTTATCCTTGTTTTTGCATGGGCCCGGTTGCAGTCTCTTTTTTTCTGTAGCCACTCCGAAGTTGGAAGTCTTTTGCATTTAACTACGGGTGAATCTGCAGTTGTCACTGGTGATTGTCGTTTGAACCTTTCTGGATCCGCCTTGATCAAATTGATAAGTTTAATTATATCAAGTGCTGTGAGAAAAGGCTATAAATCTCCACCTCCAACATCCTCACACTCATAGCCTACTAGCCGAGACTCCTTCTTTATGTGTACAGATGTGACGTAATGACGCAAAGACATGATCGAATTTCCCGCGGAAATCCACCAGTACCACTGGAATTAAAAACATTTTTACAAGCTTACCGTTTTGAATCGAGCTACGGCAAGCAGATAGTTTTGAACACTGGCTGGTTATGCACTTGCTCAAAAAATTATTTTGGATAATCTTTAACCCAAAAAAGTTACGGACTGCAGCTTTAATCTAAATGTCTTGACTAAACTTAATGTCAAGTTGCTGTAATGTAATATGTAACAATGATTATAATTAATATGTAGATTATGTAACAGTTAAGTTGTTTCAACTTAAAAGGAGTTCAAAATGATCCTTTTTTTTTTTATTATGTATGTAATATCTTGTTTTCTCTATGTGCATGTCATTAAGAGCAAAGTGATTGTGGTCTTAAACTACTGAGATGTGAATACCCATCACATGAACACTCATGAGACATAAAAAACACACTCTTAAAATGTTTCAATGCCTGCAGAACTCAAGATCTGGCAAAACAAAACAAAGGTAACAATCAACTAACTGATCATTATAGGTACAGGAACAAACTAGTCCTGATTGTCACATGACATCAAGTTGCTAAATGTAACAAAATGAACAAACTGCATAAATGAAAATAGCATACAGTCAAACAACGCAACCTTGACTATTCATGCCCCAGTGCATGCTGGGAAAAGAGTGACTAGGACTGAATTACGAAATACGATTTTCATGTAGGCTTATTTAAACTAAAAACTGCATACATCTAACGCACCTGGTGTATTTATCGTCTCTTAAAAATAAAACTATAGGAAAGCTGGACTAAGATGAATTACTTGAATTTGTGAAAGTATAATATAGTATCAGAATAGCAAGTTAACAAAAACACTACATCTTGGGTTATCTTTCCTGCATTACTATCTTGATCTAAGCATCGTATTTGCAGTGTATCTTTAACCATAACCAACTTTGAAAATCAAGGGAACCTGATAAGAAAATGTTTTAGGCCCCTAAAAGCTAACTCTAAAATCTGATAGGATTCGTTGATCTGATAGGGCGGTTTTCTTCACAGACCTATATGGAGGTTGATCCACGAACATGTCGTACTTGCGTAAATCATGTTAAAGTAAAGATCGCGTCTTTCTCTGCTTTATCTACTCCTTATCTTTTCTGTGTAACTGGAAACTATGCAGTAGCAGATGAAGTTTCCTGAAGCACAAGACAGCAGGCACTGGATTGTCTCACTCTTTGCCAGTGTTTGTGTTTGAAAGTATGGAAAGGTTTGCCATGTTTAAAATCCAGGGTTAGCACAGGCCTTCTGAATAGTTCACTGTATTCAAAGACACAGACGCACAAACCCATATGCCACTGTATGCTCCACATTTTTATAAAGAATAACTCAAACCTTGTCGCCAAACAGTGTCACTCATTCATATCGCGCATATGTCTCGTTTCAGCCGCGTATTTAGTTTAACCGATCCGAGCAACACAAAACAGGGAATGCTTACCTTCAACTCCCAGTGCCAGATCATCTTCTCCGCTCGCATTTCTCCTTATAGCCTTCACTGAAAGCAAAGCAATGTGTTTTTTTACGATAAAGTATTTACAGAGCTTACAAAAGTGAAAAAATAAGTCACCTGCTAAACCTAGTATAATGGTATAATCCAGCACACTGTCAGCCATCACAGATAAATGACTAATTGAATCATTGTGAATCATATCAGTATATTAATGATATATCCAGCAGAACAGAACGTTTACAGCTCCAGGGTTAAACGGGCTTTCACAAGATCATTCTGTACTTTGAGCATTTGACACATTTATCAAACAGTCTACTAAATTGAAATAGACAGCAACTATCAGACTACAGATCACTATGTATTCAGACTACAGTTACTTTTGTGAGACCCAACTGGATTTACTCAAATCTTTTCTCAACATAATCAACACATTAATTATTATTTGAATTATCACTCAGTGCTATGATATTTTTAGAATATTAATAATCAATCACCATCGCACACCTGCAGGTGATGGGTGCGTGGGAAAAAAAAGACCAAAGGGGTAGGTCAAAAATAATAATAAAAACAAGGAACTCCCGCACACTATCAATACTTGCAAATGAGTAGTTCCTTGTTTTTTTATAATATTAATAATACTATAATAATAAATAAATATTCTTGTTTTTACTTTAAAATATATTATGTTATAATAAGTATAATGTATATTCATATATAATGTAAAATAACTACATAACACAATATATTTATCTTACCTTCCGTGTCCAGGACAACCTCTGGTCTCGTACCGTCCCTTAAACAAGGAAGTCGAGCTGTATTAGTAACCACATCACTAGGAGGAAACGCTTTAAAGAATATAATGTGGGAAGAAATTCAAATGACATCAACAGATCGCACAATGGCACAGCTGAAACCCTTTGAGAGAGGATTTATCCCAAAATAAAGCCACAATGAAGGAGAAATAAACACTTGTGAGATTCTTACTCTGAGATTGTCGTGAGCCAGCGCTCTACGCTGTCTTCATCACACTTCCCTGTTCAAAACAAAGAGGAGAAACATTCACCTTGCTCCAGAAACAGAAAAAAAAGAAGTATCTCTGAGTTCTGGATGATCCACTGAATTACAGAGCTCCAGGGTTACATGGGCGTTCACTGCACTGCTTTGCATTTTCTGTGAAAATGCACGAGTGATCCATGGAAATGCGATTTTAGCAACACTGACAAAAAACTAACATCTAACAAGCAAACATCTCAGGTACTTACCTGTGTCAGAATTGATAATCGGGACGATCTCACATTGATCCGTCTTCCATCTAACCCGTGAGGTCTGTAGAATAGCTCTTCTAGCTGCAGATTTACTGGTAGACATCGCTGTGGTCATGAGGTCCACTCCATTCAAAACACAACCACGGTAGTGAGCAGACACCTCATTATGAGCTCATCTTCATGGGCAAACACTAAAAGAAACAAATACATTTAACTCCAAGATGAGAGTCAAGGAAAAAAGGTGTTATTTATATTCATATTATTCATTCATGCTACATTATTTAAATTACCTGTACATATAGGACTTTCCTAAACACCTGTTCGTTTCTGTGCACTGCAAAACGTTCCTAATCCATGAGGCCATTACGCAATCAAAACATATCCAGTTTGATGTAATCTGATCTAACAAGGTTGCAGGTTTATGTAGCTAATGAGAATCCCTGAAACCATCACATATATTCGAAGATAGAAGACTTGTGACTATGATTCAGTTTTGTTTGAGGTGAATAAATGATCAGTTTTTCAGTATCTGTTCAGCAAAAGGATATTTATCATTTAAAGCTTCCTTGTTGTTGGGCCTTATGTGTCGGAACTAACATTGCAAAATGTGCACTAAAACACTAAGGTTTCACAGACACGGTTTAAATTAATCCAGGATTAGGCCTTTTAAGTAGCTTTTATAAACATGCCTTAGAAACTAAATATTACTGGTGTGCATCTTGATTATTGAGACAAAACAATGGCACTGATATATTTTAAGATATGTCAGTGAAAGTTATTTAAGTTAAAACAGCTCAATCATACATTTTAGTCCAGGACTAGGCTTAAGCCTTGTCTGTAAAACCAGGGGTCAATTATACAAGAGTCGTATTTAATATTAAATGGTGACATTATGTATAATAAACACTTAATTGTTTTACCCAAACTTTGTGTAATGATGGTTAAAAAAAAAGCTTGATAGACAGATTATATAGGTATTAATATTAATAATTTATGTTATATTTAAATAGCTATAATACTTTCCCTTTCAATACATTGATGTAATACCGATGCCCAATTCTGTTCCTGAAGATCGTATTCAGCTGGTTCTGGTGTGTTTGATTAGGGTTGGAGATGAAATTTAATGGAAGGTTGATCTCGAGGAACAGGACTGGGCACCCCAATAATTATAGTCATAAATATGCTGTCAAAAGTCAAACAAAAAGCTCCGCAAGCAAACCGTTGAATAAATTCATCCCACACAAAACATGTCTACCAACTTTGCTTTTTACAGCCTAACGTATAATGAAAACGGCGCAATCCATGTTGCCAACAAAAATGTAAGACAAATTCTAATAAATACACAAACACGATTTCGTGAAACCACGAAACATGTGCGAAAAATGAGTTCCTATGTTGGAACTAATATCGATTTTTAAACAGTCATATGATCAGCAAAGACTATTAAGTTAGCAAAATATAAAGATGTGACTGACACACACACAAACACTCACCTGCGCTTCAACGGAGGAGATCCAAACTGAGCAGCTGCCACAGCACGCCTGCTTTAATGTGTCTTATCACTATATCAACCCGAGCTAAAAACAGAAACACGCTTCTAATTTGGTCCACATCAAGAGGAAAAAGCAGAACTCGTATGCAAATAAAGTGCAAGGAAAAACAACCTGAAGCACAAAGCCGATGTGTGAACGCGCGGACGTCGAGCTCTGCTTTAATCCAGATGAATATTCACAAATGTAAGTGAGAGAGGAATCGAGCTTCAGCTTTTGAGCGTTGCTGCAAGCAGAAACATGATATTTGTTGCCTAACCTGTTCGTTCAAAGGAAGTTTGTGCAATTTCACAGAACTGATAAATACAGGAAATTCTTACCTGTAAATGTGCGAGGAGGAGTTTGCATACAAAATAATCCACATGGGCTATAAGAGTGATTATTTATAAATATTTATGTATTTTAAAAGTTAGGCTAGAATTTAAAGTGCAAATTTATATATTGTGCGTTCTGTTTATTGTTCTTTGTAGCATATGTTGTGTGCATGTACACATTTAGACACATAATTCACACTTAAAATGCGCGAATTTGTAGCCTATTATTATTGTTATTATATATTGTATTTATTAGCGTTTTGCATTATTAAGCGTTTCCATTCAGACTTCCCTTTTATTAAACTGTCTATATGGTAGGCTATATGTTATACCAACTTGACTTGACTGCAGTTCTGTTTGTGAATCGCTAGATGTCACTAAAGGTCAGAAATAGGAAAACGATTCCTCCATTCTCAATAATGAATGCCACCACTCATAATTAAGCTATAAAAATGTGCGGCAGTTTTTTCCCCAGGATAAAAGGTGGAAACTAGATCATTTCTCTGTGTGAATTAATATTCTGTGCACACTATGGACCAGTAAACTATTCATAAACAACTAGGTAGGTGACTGGCACAGATTGGGCTGCATTATGGATGTGGCAGAACACTGTTTATTTGAATGTTTTGTCAAAGAAACCCAATCACTTTTAGACGTTATAATATAAATTATAACGTCTAAAAGTTTCACATAAACAAGTATTATTTTCCATTTCACCTATTTAATGTTCTCAGAACATATTTTGTTAAAAAAAAAAAAAAAAAAATGCTAACAAACATTCCACACAGGCTCAATGACTTTTAATCTACTTGTGTTTTGGTGCTTTTTAGCAGATGTATGAAGTCCGTTCTCCTCAAGTTTGCACGGGTGTCCTAGCAGAGTAACCATGTGTAGTTCATCACTATATATATATGAACATGGCCTCTATTTTGGTGTGTGTGTGTGTGTGTGTGTGTGTGTGTGTGTGTGTGTGTGTGTGTGTGTGTGTGTGTGTGTGTGTGTGTGTGTGTGTGTGTGTGTGTGTGTGTGTGTGTGTGTGTGTGTGTGTGTGTGTGTGTGTGTGTGCTTGTAAAACTATCTTTGTGAGGACCAGTTTGAGTTTTAGACCATTGGAGTGAGGACAAAGAGAGTAAAGTGAGGACATTTTGGCCGATCCTCACTTTCTGAGACCCCTTTAAAGGCCTGTTTGAGGGCAAGACTTGGTTTTAGGGATAAGGTTATAATTAGGTTAAGGGTAGGTTTAGGGTAAGGGTTCGGGTTAGGCACTTAGTTGTGATGGGTAAGGTTAGGGTAAGCGGCTAGAGATTGCATTGTGTCAATGAATGTCCTCATAAAGATAGATGTACAAGAATGTGTGTGTGTGTACATTTATATTTTATATCTGATGCAATAACATTCCTTAATTTTAGCATGTGCCTTAGTTGTCTAAATAGTTTCTGGGTTCACTCTGTTAAGTTCTTAATATTGCTCATAAAAACATCAAGTCTTATACTCTTAAATATTTGTCTTACTTATGTTTAGGAATTTCAATCTTGTGTCCACAAGTCCTTGAGTGACTTTCCATGCAGACTTTGCACATTCTGAGTGGGATTTGACACATCCTGACAGGAGCAGGCGCTGAGCACATCTGGAGCAGACGAGTGTGAAGTGTCCCGCTCCAGGGCACAAGAGCAGTTCCCCTCTTTCGCTTCATAGCGTGATGCTTCCCATGACATCACTTAGAGTCTGTGTCTTAAACTTTCATGAATCTCAGAGCTGAATAAAATGCTGTGGTTTAAATGGCTGTATTGGCGCTTTAATGCATCTCCTTCTCCCACACGAGTGCCCTCGCAGAAAACAAGACATATTCACCTAGAATATATCTTTAAGAGATCTGTATGTGAAGGAAACAAAAGCCTAGAATAATCAAGTGGTATTTGATGGGTTTTCTTCGTGATGGTACACGTTCGCAACGCAACATGAATATTTGAGCAGCCTGCAACTGCTAATTTAATCATTCAACATCTGTTACAATTACTCTGGCTTCCACATCAAGACATGAATGTGGAGTGTTATTGTTAGAAGAAAGCTTTAGAACAAAGAATATTTTTTATATATATATATTCAAAAAGACTGTACATGCCCAGACAGTGTTTTAGCATGAAGGCAATCACATCCTAAGGAAAGTTTCAGACATGCTTTAGAAAAAAATTATTTCTAATGATTTAAAACAAATTCAAGTGAGCTTTAGAAATAACCAAACACATATTTAGTGACTCCAATGCTTATTGCTCACTAGAACAGTCATAACATAAAAATAAAAAAAGTATTGCATTTAAATTCCTTTGTAAATGTCATCAACTTAATGCACAATTAATATCAATGTTATTTTAATTGAATAAAATATTTCACTTAAATTTCATTTTTTTTGTAGAGTATATTGAATCTTCAGAGGGAATCTTGAACATTGTTGGATGAAAATTTCATATTCTTAACAATAACTTACAGCTTTTATGTGTGAAGTCCATCCGTCATGTGTTGATCTCGTGTTGAATGGTGATTGGTGGTGGTGGTGTGGCTGAATGTGACATTGTGTGCTTGTGCTGGTTTTGGACGGAGTTTGTTACAGGCTGTCTGTGGGTGGGTTACGCAGACCCTCGAGAGGCTGTCGGTTGGTCACAGGGTCCAGACCATGACTAATCCAAACCCCACCAGGCTGACCAGATGGGGCCTTCAGAATGCCTAAAAACAAGAGGACAACATTTCAGAGGAGGCAACAACAGACGCAGAACAATGACAACGGCGTTGTTACGTAATACTGGCCGTGTCGTTGTACGTGTGTTTATGGAAAATGTAGATATTACAAACGAAAGATATACATATCATAACATTAGAGAGAGGTGTGTGTGTGATATCATAAATACCAGATATCTTCCTTATAAACATCAGCACTGGATCCCTTCAGAGAGCGAGTGTGTTTGAATGAGAGAGAGAGTCCGTGTTGCCAGATTCTGTTTTCCAGAACATTCACAGGAGCCTCAGAGGGTCGGAGAGTGGAGATTAAATTAGGGTCTAAGTGGGGACAGCTGCCTGCTGAAACCAAGGACATTTAGGTCCGTTCCTGAGGGTGAACCGTCCAGTACGCTGTCCAAAACGGCTCCAGCATGAGGATTCTTGCACTGGTACCAACTGGGGTTAAATTGGGTACATCATAATAAAAACGACCAGAGCCAGATGGGTTTTGGCACTAGAGGAACAATATACGGGTTGCGCTAAATGGGACAAATCTGAATAAAATTGTGTGTGCTTGTGTGGAATCACACTTCTAAGTGTTTGTGTGTCTTTTGCAGAGACCAATGCGTGTTTTAATGAGCGCGCAGTCTGTTTCTGATTTGCGGAGTAAAAAAAGAAATCTCTGTTCTAAAAGAAACCAACGTTTTTAGCCGTTTCTGTCATCTTTCTCTTGCTGCCATGGATCATTAACGCCTCTAATACTCTAATACTGTTAGAGTCTTATTAGCTGCTAAAGACTCAAAAAATAATGTACATGAAAGCATGTGCGAATTCAGGAAGCAGACGAAAGATGAAGTTCTGAGATGCTTTCTCTCTGGGTAAGAGTGAAGACAAAACGGCAGATTTTCAAAACAATATTTGTTACAGTGCTTCTCATTGGATCGGGGCAGATGATCAGACGAGCCTGAAGAGACCACTGATGGCAAATGATGAAATGACATGCAAAAAAGCAGCTGGGGCCATGCTAATGCATAACATTTCCATAACATTCCAGCAACGTTCAAGTAACAATAACTATAGAGTGCAGAAAGTCCAGTAAACATCTAGGCTGTGTCCAGGATTTTTGTATGAAGACACTTATCACCGAGCAAATATTTGGTGCTCATTTCGAAGTAAAAATGGACATTTATAAAAACACGCACTCTTTCCAGATTCTATTTCTATTTTCTACACCAACCGGATCACTTGATCTTTTCTTTCATTTAAATGTGGACAAAAACACATTCTGGTCTCATGAGGAGCCAAATATGGCCCTAACATCGCAACATTCAGGGTTGCTTCGCAAGAAGATGCCAGCCGGTTTTGGGAAGAAGCCCAGCGTGAGATGTGCCAGAAGAACCTAATCTGGACTGGGCAACAACAGCAAGGGACTGCAGGAGACTGTAAAGGACAACGGCGGTCCAATGTGTGCCTCCACGGGGCCAAAAGAGAGGGTACGACCCATTTAACCCATGCCAAAGATTTCACCCGTGCCAAATCACTTTATACCACATCTACCTTCTTACCAGATCCGATTTAAGCAATCGTGTTGAGACTGAGTCAGAGATGTGGACAGGGTGAGGCTCGGAGAGGGTTCACCCTGATGGACATACTTGGCATGATTCCGACATAAATCACAGTCACATCAACATTTCTGGCACGATGCATCCTCACCACTGACACACACACACACACACACACTTCCCCCATCCCCTCCCACTAGTCCCTGGACTATAGCATTGGCTTGGTACAAGAGTGAAATTAAAATCACTTAACAGTGTGGATCAGCGGCACTGAGCAGATCATCAAGTCTTTGTTTTCAAGCATGGCACAAGTTCATATTTTACATCAAAGGCATATTTTGTTTTGGCTTGTATGTAGTTGCATATTACAGCAATTCTAATGAGAAAAGAGAACTTTAGAACTATTGTTGCCCCAGTGAAGTTCTTCTGTGGAAAAACTTGATATAAATTTATTTCAATAAATATAAATGATAGTAGATTAGATTAGACTCGTGAACCTACAGAGGTTTGGAGAATGGGTGGCTAGAACTGTTTATTTGATGATAAAGAAATTCTGTACAAGATCTTGAGATAAATCTTTTTAAACTGCACTGTGTCATTTTCAAACGAAACGTTGCTTACGCGGAGGAATATTTTTTGGTAATAACGTTAGATGTGCTTCGGCTCTGCTGTTCTGCGCTGATGAATCTGACTGGCTGAAACCGCATAGATAGGCTACTTATTTTGAATAAGTAATTACTTAACGAGTTTTCATGATCATGTGACCTACCAGTGTCAGTTACGTCGCTTCACTGCCATTCATAAATCCTCTACCGTGGCCTCATGGGATAGTAAAGTGTCAATCTTATGCACACTTCAGAATCTCCTCAGAAGAAGTATCCGGGTACTTTTTGCCTACTTGGGCATAGGCCTGCTTCTTTTGTCACACATTGTTTTTCGCCAACAATGAAGTATGTGATTTCGGATGCAGCCACAGTTTGAGGCATGTACACATGGTTTCAGGTGATTTCTCCTGCAAAATACGATGTCCGCACACCTTTCACCGCATCTGACACGCGCTATAGTTGCCGGAACGTCTTTTCTTTATTTACGGACATGACGGAAACACGTGTGCACTTCCCGCAAAATCCGTCCCGACAGCTTCCAAATATCAGGAAAAGCCTACCATGGTGAGTCAAGGAAGGTAAGCCAAAAACACGGTTTGGAATATGGACTTTTATGTAGACCTATATTATATTTTATTTATTAAACATCTGAAATAGGCTATATGTTTATACGATATGATATTATTTGTTTAAGTAGTGTAGGCAGTTTTATAACATGTAGCATATCTAGTTCTTTATATAGAAATTGATAGAAATATGTGTGCATAATTCACAAAAATAGGCAATTTTAAGAGTTCCTTCTGCAGCTGTCCTTCTCCTCTGAAAAATTTATGTTATTCATTTTTAAAAACTATTATGAATTATGCATATGCCATACTGTCAAATCATAAACACTGTGGCTGTCGTACACACTTATCTTTGTGTGTCAACTCTTTTAGATTATTTTTAAACTATTTTATCATATTTAATTACTTTAAAAAAAATTAAACAGGGATTATTTTAGATTAGAAATTATAATTTTTTGTTGACGGTCGGTAATACTTTCCATGTCAAATCCTTGTACTGGAGATTAGCTTCGAGTATGCCCATCAGCAGACGTTTAGAACTCTCAAAAGACCATCTTTAGCAGAGCTACTGATCTTAATACTGTGTGTGTGTGTGTGTGTGTGTGTGTGTGTGTGTGTGTGTGTGTGTTCGTGTGCATGCCACTTGACGTGTGAACATCCATGCCTTCATTTGCTGCCTGTTCCTGGTATCACACTGTCCTTAAAAGCTGATAATGTGTTAATGAAATCACTGGCAGACAGCTCTTGTCAGCCGAATGTTCCAGTCCTCCACTGTGAGTCTGCAGGGTATAAAGCAGGTCTGTCAGGGGAGTGTGTGTCTGGCCCATCCATTGCTTTGTGTTGTTGTTGTTTGCTCTTTGCTCTTTTATAATGTTACAGGTCCTTTCGCCCAGTCCTTCTCAGAGTGTGCATGCTAAATTTTTTATGCGGGATGGGCCTGTCCCCTTTTCTTTCTGCAGCACAATGATTTATTGCCCAAAAAGACCAGAGAACTAATTAACAGAGTAATTAATTAATATGAATTTGCATATTTGCATTTGCAATTAGTGCAGTCAAGTGATTAGTCTGAAATGGGGAAGTTTGACTCATCAGATGTTGGTGTGTGTGTTGAACCGGAAAGCTCGTCACCAGCTGAGGCATTTTTGGAGGGGGACAGAAGGGACTGTGTGTGTGTCTGTGTGTGTGTGTGTTTCTAAACAACAACATCCAAGGGTACCCGCCAATCATGCGTGACTGAGCCATCACTGTCAGCAAACTGCATCTGTATGCCGTGTTCATTATGTTTTTGTTATGCTGATAAGTGCAGATCAACCTGGCCGTCCCAACGAAAAACACAGCAGCCTCTATTTCACCAAGATCCCTCATGACTAACAATGCATCAGGGATTGTGTCTGATAGGTGGCTTGCTGTTAACAGGACCAGTGAAATCTGTCAAATTCTGGTTAAAGGGTTTAAAGAGCCAATTAATCTTACACAGGAGCAGAAACGTGTTGTGCGTCATTTGTGAGGTGCTATGCTTTTTGTGTTGTCCATCTGAGAGGGATAAATGCTCATGGGGGGGCTTTTAAAGAGCTTCTGATTTGAATTATAAATGTGTGTGTGCATGTGAATGAGCGAGGGAGAGCGCGAGTAGGCCAGGCACGGGTTCAATAGCAGCAGGAGCTTTCACTGATAATGGAATGCATGAGTGTCAGGACTTAATGTGGGAGGAGCCAAAGCTCTGGACAATAAATGCTACAAGAAACAGCCAGATGCCAGAGATGGCCAGACCCAAAGTCTGTGTGCGCATGTGTGTGAATGTGTATGGCTGAATCTGGCAATAAACTGGTCAAGAACAAAAAACATGTCACATGATGTTTAGGTCACATGATGATTCAAAACAAAAATAAGAAAATATATTTTTAAGGATGGAAATTATTATTCATCCATTATTATGGAAATTATTATACGTTATTTTCATGAAAATTAAGCATATTTTTCCTTCAGTTATCATATAATGCAAAAAAAATATTCTCGTTAGCCTACCTAAAATAACTATAGAAAATTATAATATTAATTTATTAGGGCCCGAGCACCGATGGTGTGAGGACCCTCTTGGAATTGCTCTGTTTATTATTATTATTCTTCTCCGCATTTAATTGCATTTTTGAGGGCCTAAACATGCTCGAAAACTCACAAAACTTTGCACACGCGTCAGAACTGGCGAAAATTTACATCTGATATAGGTTTCAGAATTGGACGGGGCAAAATGGCTCGATAGCGCCACCTATAAAAGTTCAACGGAGTGCGCCTCCCGCAACGTTCCACGTACGTGCACGAAATTCGGTACATACATGTAATCACCTAATACCTACAAAAAAGTCTCTTGGAGCATAGCCCTAAACACAACAGGAAGTCAGCCATTTTGAACTTCCTCTCAGATTTTTGTGCAGTTTTTGCCATTTTCATGCCTCGTACTTTAACGAACTCCTCCTACAGTTTTAATCTGATCATCTTCAAATTTGGTGAGTGTAATCTTAAGGCCTTTGCGACGTTAAATTGCGAAGATCTTGAGTTTTCGTCGAAGGGCGGGTCCTCGGCGGCCTGACAAATTTCGATGTTTCGCCATGAAACAGGAAGTTGCTGTAACTCAGGCATGGAATGTCCAATCTGCCCCGAACTTCACACGTTTGATAAGCGTTCTGTCCTGAACACATGACCATGCTCATATTCAGTTATAGTCATAGCGCCACCTGCTGGCAACAGGAAGTGACATGTTTAACACTGTTATGGACTCCTAATAACATATAAAAAAGTGCCAGCAAGTGCTAAACATGCTAACAACATACTAGAAGCATGCTAAAACATGCTAGCAAACTCTTAGCTAAGTGCTAAAGCATGCTATTTTTGCAATTAAATAGGAATTTGCTGTAACTCAGGCATGGAATGTCCAATCTGCCCCAAACTTCACACTTTTGATAATCGTTCTGTCCTGAACACATCTACATGAGAATATTCAGTTATAGTAATAGCGCCACCTACTGGTAACAGGAAGTGTCATGTTTAACACGTTGATGCCATTCTAGCAACATGTTAAAAATGCCATTGACTTCTAAACATGCTAGAAACATGTTAAAACATGCTAGCAATACTTAGCTAAGTGCTAAAGCATGCTAATTCAATGAAACAGGATGTTGTTGTTACTCAAGAAGGCAATGTCCAATCTGCGCCAAACTTCACACTTTTGATAAGCGTTCTGTCCTGGACACATGACCATGCTCATATTCAGTTACAGTCATAGCGCCACCTGCTGGCAACAGGAAGTGACATGTTAAACACTGTTGTGGACTCCTAATAACATATAAAAAAGTTCCAGCATGTGCTAAACATGCTAACAACATACTAGAAACATGTTAAAACATGCTAGCAAACACTTAGCTTAGTGCTTAAGCATGCTAATACTGCAATTAAATAGGAATTTGCTGAAACACAGGCACGGAATGTCCAGTCTGCCCCAAACGTCACACGTTTGATAAGAGTCATGGCCTGAACACATCTACATGAGAATATTCAGTTATAGTAATAGCGCCACCTACTGGTAACAGGAAGTGTCATGTTTAACACGTTGATGCCGTTCTAGCAACATGTTAAAAATGCCATTGACTTCTAAACATGCTAGAAACATGTTAAAACATGCTAGCAAAACTTAGCTAAGTGCTAAAGCATGTTAATTCAATGAAACAGGATGTTGTTGTTACTCAAGAAGGCAATGTCCAATCTGCGCCAAACTTCACTCTTTTGATAAGCGTTCTGTCCTGAACACATGACCATGCTCATATTCAGTTACAGTCATAGCGCCACCTGCTGGCAACAGGAAGTGACATGTTAAACACTGTTGTGGACTCCTAATAACATATAAAAAAGTTCCAGCATGTGCTAAACATGCTAACAACATACTAGAAACATGTTAAAAAATGCTAGCAAACACTTAGCTTAGTGCTAAAGCATGCTAATACTGCAATTAAATAGGAATTTGCTGTAACACAGGCACGGAATGTCCAGTCTGCCCCAAACTTCACACGTTTGATAAGAGTCATGGCCTGAACACATCTACATGAGAATATTCAGTTATAGTAATAGTGCCACCTACTGGTAACAGGAAGTGTCATGTTTAACACGTTGATGCCGTTCTAGCAACATGTTAAAAATACCATTGACTTCTAAACATGCTAGAAACATGTTAAAACATGCTAGCAATACTAAGCTAAGTGCTAAAGCATGCTAATATAATGAAACAGGATGTTGTTGTTACTCAAGAAGGCAATGTCCAATCTGCGCCAAACTTCACACTTTTGATAAGCGTTCTGTCTTGAACACATGACAATGCTCATATTCAGTTACAGTCAATGCGCCACCTGCTGGCAACAGGAAGTGACATGTTAAACACTGTTGTGGACTCCTAATAACATATAAAAAAAAATGCCAGTAGGTGCTTAACATCCTACCAACATACTAGAAACATGCTAAAACATACTAGTAAACACTATAAGTACTAAACCATACTATTACTACAATTAAATATGAATTTGCTGTAACTCAAACATACAATATCCAATCTGCCCCAAACTTCACATACTTGATAAAAGTCCTGCACTGAACACATCTACAAAGCAATATTCAGATATATAACCCCACCTACTGCCAACAGAAACTGAACTGGTTAACACAGTAATGCAGTACTAACCACATACCTATTGTGTACTAAGCATGCTAAAAACATACTAAACATGCTAGCAACTACTATATACTGTATACCTCCTTAAATGCACATTGCCCAACCATGCTCTGTCTTCCTAAAGCCAACGAGTGACGATGGCACGGGTGCGAGGGCCCTTTCATCGCTGCTTGCAGCTTTAATTTAACTTATATTTAATGTATGTATGGTGTGCATATATTTATAATGTTACAAAATATTTATTATTTCAAATAAATTCTGTTCTTTCTAACTTTATATTCATCCAAGAATTCTGAGAAAAATGTACAGTTTCCACACAAATATTAAGCAGCACAACTGTTCTAAACATTCAAATCCTCATATCAGAATGATTTCTGAAGGATCATGTGACACTGAAGACTGGAGTAATGATGCTGAAAATTCAGCTTTGATCACAGGAATAAATGACATTTTAAAATATATTCAAAATTGTTATTATGTTATTTTGAATTGTAATAATATTTCACAATATTACTGTTTTACTGTATTTGATTATTGAATGCATAAGAGACATTGAATGCAATATTATGTAACATATGTATAAATTATGGTTGTATTTGTTGTATGGCACTTAATTTATACTAATTTAAATAAAAATATTACATGTAGTGCAACACAAATTATGGTATAACCATATTACAATAATGAGAATGACCAAAAAGAAAAAAAACATCTGGATACACTGCATAATTTGAGGGGGAAGCATCATAATGTCACAATCCGAATAATAATAACAAAATAATGCTCCCTAAAATAAGCAACATTTTCTTTATGCACAGTATAACTTCATGGAGTGAAACGTGACCTGGACCTGTTTTCGTTAGATTCATTCGCATACTGAGTGGTGTGAATGTGGATGTCTGTGTTTGTGTGTGAGGGAGGTGGGAGGGATGGTGTGAGTGTGTGTGTGTGTGTGTGTGCGTGTGAAAGAGAGAGAGTGTAAACAAAAAAAAACAAAATTTACGTTCATATGTGGAAGAAATAAGAACGAAAAAAGCTGCTTAAAATCTCAGAATCCCTGTTGACTGGCTATATTTATTCACCGTCAGACAGTGAATTTAATTGATCTCAACTTAATTATTTGATTTACTTGGTCAAAGCATGATGTTTTCACTTTATTCAAGTGAACGTCGACAGAAAATGGCCTGTGCGATGATGACAGACAGTAGGATCAGTAATTTAGCAAACGCCCTTGAAGAGACTGACCAAGCAAACAAGAGCCATCAATCATCCAGTTCTTGCTGTCATTCACCAGCATTCCTTTTCCATGTTTACAGAATATCCCTGATATAAATCACAAACTAGTTTTGTCTCTATTTAGATTTAGACCACTTATAGGAGTGTTTGCGTGAAAATTTATAACAGCAGTCAGCAAAGACTAAGAAATGTCATTCCCTGACCGTATCACGGCATTCCCATTTATCCATGGCATCAAATTCTAATGGTGGATGCTGGTGGTCGGTCCTCGTTTGAGGCTGCTTTGTGGCTTTGCAGTGGTACGCAGCTCGAGGCACACGCCAGATGATCAGGGGAGGAATACAGGTCCCCTGGGAGCCAGTCACGTGACCAACCCGTGCCACGTGACGTCAGCGGCAGATGGCATGGGTACCAGCTCTGGCAGTTGGCATCAGTGTCATTTCTCTTAGCGCGAGACAAGGAGAACAGTGGGGAGGTGAGAAAAACGCACGAGCTGTTCACCTGCTAAAACACCACGCGGAAAAAAAGTTCAAAATAGGAAATATGAAAACTGACATCTAACACCATCATATTCCAGGTAAGCACGACAGTTCGAGGGTAAGGATTGGCATCCGTGCTGTACGACTAGGTCTTCCATTTTAACCAGATTTTAATGGCTTATATCCGTAAATGCACGAATCTCATGCGATATCACACATGAATGAATACAAGTTTATATATTTTATTCCTGTTGCATTGTTTATTGTGTTTATGTCAATGTACATTGATTTGATTAGAGGATCAGGATCACTCATATGGAATTCTGTCAAATTATTTGTTATGTTAGTGCACCATTGTATTTATTGAGCACCTGGTAATGTTTAGGCTGTTGTTTTTTAAATCGCTGCTGATTGATTCAGAAGATCTATTATCTTCTCATCATCCCCAGTAAGAGCACAATGCTGACTCTTCCGTTTGAGGATCCTGTCATAATGGACACCCAATTCGGGGCAAACTTTCCACGGGACTGCGTGGGTGAAATGAAGGTCAATAAACAAGAGCCGTTTAAAAAGGAGGAGACGCTCTCCCACGCCATGGAGGACGAGGATTCGGAGAAAGACGAGGACGAAAGGGAGGACGGACAGGACGAGAACGGTCTGCCTCGGAGGAGAGGGCCTCGGAAAAAGAAAATGACCAAAGCTAGGGTGGACCGGGTCAAGTTGAGGCGCGCGGAGGCCAACACTAGGGAGAGGAACCGAATGCACGGCCTGAACAACGCCCTGGACAGCCTGCGCAAGGTGGTTCCCTGCTACTCCAAAACCCAGAAACTGTCGAAAATCGAAACCCTGCGGCTGGCCAAGAACTACATCTGGGCGCTTTCCGAGATCCTGAGCACTGGGAAGAGGCCTGACCTGTTGACCTTCGTTCAGACCTTGTGCAAAGGGCTCTCGCAACCCACCACCAACTTAGTGGCCGGATGTCTGCAGCTGAACGCGAGGAACTTCATCCCGGATCAGATCAGCAGCGAGCCGTCTTTCTCTGGTAGGTCACAGTACGAGTCTGTGTACGGGACCTACCACAGTCCGGGTGTGGTGACACCCTCTGGAGCCTCCGTAGATCCTGTCAAACCCTTCAGGCCGTTCAACTACTGCAACTCCTATGAGACTTTCTACGAAAGCGTCTCGCCGGAATGCGGAAGCCCTCAGTTCGACGGTCCTATAAGCCCTCCTATTAACTTTAACGGGATCTTTTCCCTCAAGCAAGAAGAGCCGTTCGAATACGGCAAGAGCTGCCACTACGGCACGCGCTATTGCGCGGTCCCGCCGCGCTCCTCCATCAGCCAGAGCGCGAGAGGCGCGTCAGATCTTCATTTCCCCTATGACGTTCATCTCCGCGGCCAGTTTTACCCCGTGCAAGAAGAATTAAACACTTTTCATAATTAATGACAGAAAGTCCAATGTAAGTGAAAAGGACCGAAAATGCTGGACTTTCAATCGCACATGTATTATTGATAAAGTCCTTCTCTGATTTGGGACAATCGGATGTTTTATTATTTATCATTTTTGATTAAATGAAAGATGTGCTTACAGTGTTCCTAAATGAATTGTTGTTTTTTAACTGTTCTACAAAATGTGTGGTCTGATTGGAAAACAATCCACTAATAATAATGTGTTTTACGCTGATGATATTTAAGTGTCACGTTTGTGTGCATTTTAATTTAATGGCCTGTATGAGTATTAATAGATGTAAAAATCTGTTAGCCTACTAAGGTCTCTTGCCCCGAAAGGCATCATTTAATTATAAGTTCATTCAAATATATTTGCGATGAACATTCAGTAAATTATGAGAGCAATAATTGCTAAGGGTGCTGCTATGCAATATATAATTCTCGATCTGGCTCTTTATTTAGGCTATAGGCTACACGTAAATTTGACTAAACAGTTTTCACACGAAAACAGTTTTCACACTGTAATATTCAAAATATTATAGTGTTAACAAGACTAAATATCTCATCATTTTGTAATACATACATGTGTTCATTCGTTTATGAAAAGTAACATGAAAATCTAACAACATGCATTTTATTTCCTTTGAATAAAACTTTCGTTATTACTTTCGAAAATTTCGTGATGTTTTACACAGGGCACATGTTAATATGTCGATAAATAAATTGAATCAACCATTGCCTATTATTATTATGTATAGCCTACGCTAAGATCCAGGAAGAGGCAATTATTGAATCAATTTACTTTGAAGATGACGATATATTTAAAAATATATATGGATGTAATTCTGAAAAACGAAATAATTATGGTATGTTATTAATTTGTTTGTTTCACTGATTTCAATTTGTGTAATTTAACTTTATAAATGTGGGCAATTGATTTTTGAGCATCATCTTAATTTCCAAATATATATATTTAAAAAAATCGCATTTGTCTACGCATAATTTTCATAAGGATGATAAAGGAAAATCACAATACACGATGATGTAATTATGCAACAGATTGTTTGGCAATTCTGTCTTTTCTGTAATGCAGAGTCGTCGATAAATTGGTGATATTGCGTAGCCTACAATCTCGGAACAATCACTGTAAGCAAATGCATTTGAAGCATGTAAAATCTCTAATGGAAATGTCTGTGTGCTTTCTAGTGAACTCATGTCACAGGAAAACCTGCCTTAATATATTTGTCACGCATCATTCATGCAATGTCATGGACGTCTACATTGGTGGATTCGTGCATTTGGACTTTTCTCACCAAACGGGATTTTTATTTAAATTATTTTGTGTGAAAATGACTGAATGAACTGAAACTGGTCTTTGTACACTGTCAAGCTGTTTTGTACAGTAAAATAAAGTTTAATTAAATACAGTTCTCTGTTGAAAACACTGTTGAATAAATAGACTCGACAGTATGGCTATTTAAAATCAAATGCAAATAATAAAAAATTAAATGCATAGGCATATCTAAATAAATAAAAAAAATCGAATAGATAGCCTATCTATACCTCGTTGTGTCGCAAGAAAAAAAGGACTAAGAAAAACGAAACCAACATTACAATGTCGCATTTTGTTTTAGCAATTATAAACCATAATGAACAAAAATAAACAACGCTTTAAAAATGTACAAAGATAATATAGGTAGACCATTGTGTTATTTGAGTAGCAACAAATTTAAAGTACAAATAGGCTCATAAAATGTCTGTGAAAAGCAGAGGACAAAGGAATTTAATTTATGATTAGCTTAGGCCTACCTGCCAAAACCACACAATCCTTCTCGTGCATTAGTTTATGCCTTTGCGACGCATTAGTCAATGTTAATTGTAAAATGAGATGTTCTTGATATGTTATTCAGCACTGGGTTTAAGAGAGTAAAGGTTGTCTGGGTTGGATCTCTCAGCAGAGAGCTGGACTCGGGCCAAACAGCGACAGACTGCGGATCAGGATCCCGAAATCAGCGATTCCCCCGCGAATGTGCATTGTCATAATTTCACCCCACAGTCAAAAGTGGGTAGTGAGTTCGATTCCCGACTATAATGCGTGATAATAAGTGAATGCAATGTGAACCGCTTTCGGATAAAATGCCGAGCCAAATGCATAACAGTCAGTCATCAATCTTTCTATGCAATTTAAGTTCGCTTTATAGGCCTAGATAGATCTCACAAGACTTTTTTCTGGTAGTAGGCTAATTGATTCTTTTTCACGCTTTCAACGAAAAATAGACAGTAATCTGCGTTAATATTTAATTAGCCATCACGTTGTCTTAAAACAATTAATGCTTTTGACAGGTGCAAAAATTCAACCTGCGCATTCCCCGATTGTGTGCGATGAGATTGTTGATGTGCTGTGGGGATGTCGAGGTGTCAGAAAAACCCCACAGTGGCGATATTTCAGAGAGGCAGAACATATGCTGCCCCAGAGACAAAGCTGTCAGGATCGAACAGCTGAAAAATGAGCAGCAACACTTCTCGATGTGCCTCTATAAGGCCGGTGGAAAGTTCTCACCACAAGGCTTGCTTTCTTTTAGATCGGGGTTTATTTTTAGTTCAAAATGTAATTTGTGATCACTGACAGTGTCTCGCATGTAGGCCTTATTCCAACAGTCCTTTTATTATTAGACTTCAATAAAATAAATGTTTTGTTCCTAATCAAAACTTTTTCTTTCAATTTTTTTTTCAGTTATTAGTTGACACTTTGGATAGTTCTTTCTCCATTTAAAATAGTGGGACATGGGGTAATTTGTCACAATGACATCTGTGAAACCGACTTCATAAGAATAAAGTTTAAAATATACAATTTAAAGTAAAAAAATTAAATAAAAAAAAACGTTGAAAAAAGTGGAATTCCAATATTAAAATTATGAAACAAAACCAGTTGTGAAACAGCAAAAGCATTGAAACAGATACTGTATTTAACAATATAAAGTTTTAACAAATGACATTTTTTATATATATATAATTTGCACTATCAACAACTTTTCCCAACCAATTGCCTATTAAAATATGCAATTATATGATAATGAAAACAAGTCATAAGGCGACTTTGAATTAGGACGCATGTATTTATGTATCTATGTTGTATATATAAACCCTGCGGCTGGCTGAGAACTACATCTGGGCGCTTTCCGAGATCCTGAGCACTGGGAAGAGGCCTGACCTCTTGACCTTTGTTCAGACCTTGTGTAAAGGGCTCTCGCAATCCACCGACTTAGTGGCCGGAAGTCTGCAGCTGAACGCCAGGAACTTTATCCCGGATCAGATCAACATCAGCCTTTCTCTGGTAGGTCACAGTACGAGTCTGTGTATGGGACCTGCACAGTGGTGTGGTGCACACACACACACACACACACACACACACACACACACACACACACACACACACACACACACACTATCATTTAAATAGTTAAAAGAAATTCCTTGTGTTGATTGTGTGGCATATATGTGGGAGTGAGAGTTTGTGGGCGTGTATTTGTGTGTGGATGGTTGGAGGTAAATTACTATTACCATGTTCACGATCAATCATCATAGCCCTTGTCCACATGTGATGCTTCATTCTGTGTTCTGATGTCAACACTTCTGTTCCAAATGCTATCATTGGAAGATGAATCATACCAAATATGATGACCAAAAACAATCTGTCCAGAATGGTAAAGCTGCATGGTCAGTCAGTTTGAATGGCCCACACGATTAATGTGTCCTGCCAGGCTATGAATTGATGTCTAAATTCTTGTTATGATGGACAAAAAATAGGCCTACCTGATGCTGCAATTCTAGACATTTTGCTATCCCATATAGGCCATGGGAACTCGGGAACCATATTTTTATATTTTAACATATATTTTTAATGGATTTCTTTTTCAAATGTAAGTGCTATAAGGACCAACAAATGGTTTCTTTTGGTAATGTGGGCCTACTTTTCAAATCGATACACGGTGTAACTTTTGGCCATCTAGCGGTTGAAGTTACTTACTTAGTTACTTACGCGGAGCGGCGGAGGAACATTGTTTTGTAATTACGTGAGTTGTGCATCGGCTCCCCTATTCAGCGCAACGAGTGAGCAACGAATTCATTCGAATCAGTCATATTTTACTCACTCGTACGAATTCGTACGAATTGGTCGTGAGATAGCGTTGGAATGTCACTAGCGACATAAATATTAATCCAATAACGAAAGAAAGTTGGATATCCGAAAAATATGTAGAATGAACAGGTAAGCAGCTTATGCCGCTGTTGTTTTGACTTGTTGAAAACAACGGGGTTTTTTTCTTTCTTTCTTTTTTTTTCTTTTTACAAAAAATAAATAAATGTAGGCTAGGCCTTGCAGCCTATAGCTTTACACGAAACCCGAATAAATTGTTTTCATGGTTATTGATAGAACAACATAGGCAATAAACAAGTATTTAAAAATGCTTTGAATTAGTACTTTTTGGCCATGTTTTATGAATACATTCGGACATACGTTTTCGCCTAGGCCTACTATGTAACTTTAGAAGGAAAATATGCATAGGCCTATTTGGATGCAGCCTATGTTACTGGACTTGGCCCTTTAGCCCCTGGTGGTCAATTTTCTAACCACACCATCTGGCTGCAAGGAGCATCTTCCTCTTTTGACAGCCATTTAATATCTGTTAATTCTGACTACATAATTTTTTTATACAAATATAATATAAATAGATAACTTTTAAATAATTATTGTACAAGTGCCCCTTAATTGTAGCGACATTAAAACATGCATTGGACTTATAATAGTTAACAAAGAGCTCATGCATATTTTTTTGGTGCCATCACCCAATCAGCTTTGTCATGATTGAAGGCAAAGATGGCAGATTTCAATTTGTGTAGGCTAAGGGCTGCATGCTGTTAAGCTGCATAACATAGGCTATTTGTCCAGGTATAGATGTTCTTGGTATGTCTGTAAATGTATTTATAATACCCACATAATTGAATACATACTATTAAAGTGCAGGAATTTGGACGTGACCCACATTTCCGAGATCATGCTAAACATGCAATACAGATGTCGAGATCTCTGCCGGCGTGCTTCAGAGGGAGGTTGTTTGATTATAGTTGTTAATGAAGGTTCACTCGGTAGCTCTCGGTAACTCACACCTGAGAGCCTCAGAGACAGTTTCTGGAATGAATTGCTTGTTAATAATAACGGTAATTAGGAATGAACAATGTAGAGCTGGTGCGATGTTGATTTATCTGTGTGAAGCCCCTCTAACGAGTGGAGAAAGGGTGTTGTCATACGTTAGTCCCACTCCCGCTCGCTCTCTCCTTCTCGTTCCCAAAAAAACTCCACAAGTCCTGGGTCGCAGATGGTGTGGGACACAGAATTTTCCTAATAATCTTTCTTTCTTTCTTTTCTTTTTTTTTTTGTATGAGTTCTGGTGGCTTAGGGATTTCTCATTTTAATTAGAGGGTTTAAGGAGATAAACCCCTTTGAAAACCATGTCCTGTGAGAGGAGGTGCAGGTGATCCTCCCCACAGAAGCAACCACATCATCAGCCAGCAACTCATTTGCATATTAGATTGGTGTCAGTTTGGCACCCGTCCTGGCTGAGATGAACGCCCCTATTTCTAGACTTGGCATGGAGTGTGCGTATCCTGGCACGGAACGCAAATGTGTTTTCAGTATGAGGTTTCCGGGGTACTTGATCTCTCTGTTATTATTCGGCCCTTACATTTGACCCACGAGCTTAACTTAAACTAATAGAGACTCGCAGGTCTGGATTGGGCTTTTTCTCACTCGCTTTTGTGCCTGGACTTTTCAGGTATAGCCTACGATTCTCTTTTACGTTCAACCTGACCATCAATTCCATTTAAAGCTGATTTTCAGCTAGTTGGCAGAGAGCGTGACATCAAGAGGCCCTAGAGCTCATCAATCTAGGTCGTTAATGTGAATTTCAAAACCTAATATTAAAAATGTATGAACTATTCCCATTTGGACAAATTACATGAAGTTTGTCTGAAGTAGATGTTGGCTAATCACAGGCACATTTAGCAGCCATTAAAACCGAATGTTGGACATAAAGTCATTTGTATTCCATGTTAAATGTAGACTAAAGGAAAGTTAATGACTATTTCTGATAAATGTCTTTGCCTGGATGTTCAGCGCACATTTTAGCATGAAAATCAATTAAGAACCTCATTTTATATGGATCGGTATTTAGTCGTTTCTGAGACACAGGTCTGACCCAAGTTCCTACAGGTTGAACACCTCCATTTCAGCTGATGTTTATTTCACAGACTTGTGTAACTCTTATGAATCTGTCCAAAATGTTGTTATGAGTTACTTTATTCAGAGAATGATAAGACAATGTTAGATCAGTGTCAACAACAAAGAAGCTGTTGACTTTTTTTATTGCCAACATTGAAGACACATGTTAACAAGCAGAATCACTGAAGGAGAAAACCGTAATTGTAAGTCACCATTATGATGATCAGTGTTTGTTTTAGTTGGGCTCTTGACTTTAAATCATTGACTTTAGATTTTGTTTGGCTGCTGTACCTGAGTTATAACAGCCAGATGAACAACGAGAAAAGGTGATCTGATGGTGTTGGTTATGTTTTAACATAATCATTATTTCACAATCATTTGACCTGAATCTCTGAACTCATATAGATCCCAATTTACTTGGGAACCTAATTTACCAATTTAGGTTTGCTTTATTAATTATAGCTGTTGTATCGCATTAAATGTGATGATTAATACAGATATCTTTGCACTGAACTGCAGTTTTGCCCATTTACAACATTGTGAGATATTTAAATCTAAAAAAAAATCCTTTATCCTTGAAATGTCCTTTATTAAATGTAAACAAAATAATAACATATAAGTGATTAAAGAATGCATGCATGTCTGTGCGTGTACTGTATGTGTGACTGTGTGTGTCTTTGTAAAATGACTCAGACACAAGGACCAAATGGTCTCTTGGCACCAGATTCAGTGCCATAAATTATCACTGCAGTTAATGGTGAAGAAGATTTCAGGCGAAAATCTCTCCCTTTCTCTTTCAACAAAGGCAACTGTGCAGTCCCACTTCTAGATTCTGATCAAATTAAACCCCACATGATTTCATTAATGCAATGGAATTTTGTAAATATTTCATGAAAGTTCTAGAATGGTCAAAGGCTTTTAAATCATAACGTATTTGTCTGTGATCATGTCATGTGCCTGCTTAAACGGATAGTTCACCCAAAAATTCTGTCATTAATTACTCACCCTCGTGTCGTTCCAGACCCGTTAGACTTTCGTTCATCTTTAGAACACAAATGAAGATCTTTTTAATGTAATCTGAGAGTTTTCTGTCCCTCCATTGACAGCTACGCAACTACCACTTTTACGCTTCAAAAAGTTCATAAAGAGATCGTAAAAGGAATCCATGGGAATTGAGTGGTTTAGTCCAAATTTTCTGAAGAGACACGATCGCTTTTTATGATGAACAGATTGAATTTAGGCTTTTATTATTCTTGAATGTCAGATATCAGAATATTTTTTTTATTTGTCAGTTCTGTTAGCTCCATTTTCTCATGTTGGATGACAAATATTTAACATTTTGGTCGCTCACAGCTGTACTTCAGTCAGCATGACCGATACAAAAGGACACTTTGATCAGCTAAACAAGAGTTTTTCCTGAAAATATGATGTAGCGTCGTTACAATAGAATCACGTTTTTTAAGCATGAGTGATTCTAACACGTTTCCATGAGTTCCACTGCCAAAGCATCATGAATCAAGTGCACATTTCTCTTTGCCTTATTGTGCCATTTCGAGCCAGTGAAATGAAAACAGCTTCGCCTCAGCGTAATGAAGTGAAGCATGGCTTTAAGCAAGGGTGCTTTCATTTCTATTTTAACAAAACATTTGCAGATTCCATCAAAGTGGTAAAAAAAAAAAATACTGAGAGGATTATAAAAAAAGATGGCGAGCCATAAACAGGCAGGCAGGTGTTGATGATGCAAATGAATCAGATGACAGATGGTTAGCGACTCCATCACTCACTGTGTGGATAATGGATAGAGGTAATCAAATCCCTCTGTGAATCTGGGACTTTCTTCAGAACTTTCTCCATCTATATCACCATCAAACACTTCCTGAGCTGTGCAGCTCTACTGGAGGGAGGAATCAGCATGGTGTCAAGTTCTGAGAGACAATTTTGCCTGAAATGTTCGTTCCGTCATTGCCTTCAGGTGTCAACCTTTTTGACAAGTCACAGACATGATAATGAGGGTAAAACACCTTAAGCACAACTTATGTCTGAATATCCCCCCAAAACATGCAAAAGCACAGATATAAATATCACCCTCGAGACAGATCTATCATCAAAACTGTTCAAACAACAGTGTTTAGAAACAGCATAAGCAGAAACCTCTATTCAAAGTTTTAGCCTTTCATCTTTTACAAAAGCTGAACAAATAGCTGATGTCTGTAGCAAAAAATCCCTTTGCAACTGTTCATTCAAAGTGTTGTATATGGAGAGTTTCGTACAAAAAAAGCTAGAGGTTTTTAAAATCTCTAGTCTGCAAACTATTCACAATTACAAAACCCCCTTCGACTATCTCCTCACTTTCCACGAAACGTAATAAAAATGTCACAGACAGCATTAACACGATACAGACTCGTCTCCCTGCTTTCAATCCGCTACTCTATAAATCTGATGAATGAATCTTTTGGGAGATGCTGCTGTTTGAAACATAGCTCTCTAGAATATGTTGAGCATATGTTACGTTGAGTTGAAACCATCATAAGATTGGTGATCAGGTTAGGCCTTTGGGTGATTTCTCTATTTCAGAACGATTCTAATGAACCTCTCAAACATGTCTGTGAATTGCTGTCACTTCCTAATTGTTCCATATGCAAAGAAACACACTCTCTTAAATTTCAAATGACAAAAAGATAATGAAATAAACCAATAAAACTTCCCCGTCTTAATTTTTCTCCAATCATAACATTTGTTTGAAGCATTTTACAGCAATTTTATATAAAAACTGTCAACAGCCATAAATTCATAAGTCAAGACTTTTGTATGCTCAACACATGCACACTTAAAGGAATAGTTTCCAAAAAAGAAAAGAAAATTCTGTCATAATTGTATCACCCTCATGTTGTATTGTATCCATATGCTGTTATTTCTTCTGTGGATACAAGATGCAGCTCTGAAAATGACACACAAAAAAATAAAAGCGAAAAATAATACATATAACTTAAATATGACACGTGTAGACATATTTTAGTGCATCTATTTTAGCACAGACAAAAAGCAGATCAAGCCACCATGCTAACAATGCCAAGGTCATGGGTTTAATTCCTAGGGAATGAATTGTAAAAAAAAAAAAAATGCTTGAATATAATGTTACTGTTTTCTTCTCCTTTTATTAATTAAGTAAGTGTTCGAAATGGAGCCTTGGCCTTGTGGTTAGTGTATGTGTTCTGACACTAAGTTTGAATCTGACTTGCAACATTTTCTGTTGCTGAAAATCTGTTCCCTAATTTTCCCTTATTTTTTTCCTATTTGCCTTTTTTTCCTGTTTGCATTAGGGCGTGCATAGACTAGTCGAGTAATCGACTACTTCAACCTGCCGAAGCCATTGAGCTCGATATCCGTATGCAAACCAGCGAGGCATGACCAATGCTGTGTCCGAAATCGCCCCCTATACCCTTAAATAGTGCACTATTTGAGGGGTCAGCTATTTGTAGTGGTGTCCCAAACCATAGTGGACATTATTGAGTGCTCTCATTCGATCAAACAAAAGACCACAATAATGAGTATACAACCATTGTATGCTCAACGGCTAGAGAATACCCATAATGCACTGTGAGAGTCGAGCGCCAAATGAGCTGAATCATCCATCCATCCATCCATTTTCCAAAATATATTAGTGGAGTAATGTAGGGAATAGTGAATGAGGGTATAGGGGGCGATTTCGAACACAAGTGTGCTGTGTCCTGAAAAGTAAAGTCAAAGCATTTATTCTGGCTGCAGAATAGGTCATAAACCCCACCCTCTCCATGTAATCGAATGGGACACGAAACCTAGAAATCCAATAATACTGCCAATTATTTTTTCCAAAAGATCAGTAGTTCAAGTGTTAGTTTTTTTTCCCTCAAAAAGTTTGGTTTTAGTTAGTTATTCGATGCTATAAAAACGGGGCGTAACGTCATGACTGACTGCTGTGCTAGCGATTGAGTCTGCTGAAGCGGGAGTAATAACCCATCTCGGTAAGACTCGGCCTCCATATTACGTAATCGGTGCAAGATGTCAGCTATTATTTCTGGGATATTTTGACTTGGAGATACGTCGTCCATCTTTTTTTACAGTCTGGCAGGGTTCCTCAAATCTTGCCCTGCAGAGTTTAGCTCCAACCCTGATCAAACACACCTGAGCAAGCTAATCAAGATCTTCAGTATCACTAGAAAATCACAGGTGTGTGAGTTTGATCAGGGATTGAGCTCAAGGCCCTCCAGGACCGGATTTAAGGAACCCTGGTCTATGGTCTTTATCAAAAAGAGTATGTGGCAGGAGGACGATGACAGCAAATAGACTACATGAATTTTTTCTAATTCTTGAACTGGTTGAGTAAAGATCTGTGATGCGAGTACTGATCCGTTATTGTTTTTACGGTTTAAGACCTGGGAAATGTTGTATAGGAGGCTAGTTGTATAAAAAACCCTAACTGTTAAAATGAATTTTATTAATATACGTATTCACATGGGGTGAATTCAGATTGATTGGAACACTTTTTTTGACACTTTCCAATCAACATGAATTCACCCTGTTGTTCGTCGGATGTGTGTGTGAATCTACAACGTGTTATTTTTTCCTGTTAAATACAAAATGAAACCTGTGTTGTTACAATACCTGTAAGAGATGTAGTTTATGCAAACATTGGGCTGTCAATAAATAAACACTTGTTGACACAAACTATTATTTTATTATAAATGATAACATAAACCATGAGATTAACTCGAGTATTGTTTTACAAGTAACTGACTAGGAGAAATCAGAAACTGTGCAACCCTTAATATTCATTCCTGTAACAGTATAACTACGCGAAAGTCATGGGTTCGATTCCCAGAGAATGCATGAACTGATAATGCGTACTTTGAATATAATGTAAATCGCTTTGGAGAAAATGTCTGCGAAATGCAATGTAAATTCATTATTACAATACTGTAAATAAAAGTGGCGAAAGAAAAAAAATAAGATGCTTGGATAATGCAGAAATATGCAGCTAGAATTAAAGTACTGATGGCTGCTTGGACGGGATGGGTTGTGATGGTGTCCTCGGGCCTTGTGTGGCAGTCTGTGCTGTTACACCTTGCTGCCTGTTAAGATTGCCCTGCAGAGACAGCGGGTAGCACAGTCTGCCAGCCCCAGAGAACTGCGAGTCAGGGACGCCTGCCAACACAATGCCCAGGAGAGAGAGAGGAAGGGGCCGAGGGCAGGAGACACACACACACACACACACACACACAGCCTTCCTCTGGAGCTCATTACAGGGATATCTCAACGCGATAGAGCAAACGTGGGCTGCGGTTCTGCAAAACCATATACCAGACGATCCCGCGTGCGCATGCATTCAGAAATCTGCCATTTCTTTTATTCTTCATTTTCATCTCTAAATAGCTGTAGATGGTAGAATGTAAATGAGATGGTTATTACGGCAACGTTCATCAAGCCGGGGCTGGAGAGACTTCAATAGCTTGATGAATATGCATGCAAATTTGTTAATTAAGTTAATTATTCTGCTGAAAATTCATTTGTCTTCCAAGGACTTTTTTTTTGCGCTGATTTTAACATGTTTCTCTCATTAGTCATGCTCCATGCTATTTAAAAGCACTTTGGTCCACTTTTTAAAAGTTTGACAGTGTTGGAATGAGAATGGAAGATTAAAATAAGACAAAGGAAAAGGAAGGATTTTGTATATTACATCCTGTCTTTTTGGGGGAAAAGTAAATGTCAAAACAAATCAAAATCTTAGAATTTTTGACACATAAGACATTTTGTTATGTTTATTCATTTGTGTGTAGAATCAATATATTGAGACATTTGAAGTTTGAGAAATTAAATTTTAATTTGACAAAACACTCGAATATTATGATTTCTAATTACGTTTTTGAAACGCTCATGGTGAAATGATACGTTGTAAATACATTCAGAAGCCGAACAAAACAAAATGCATTCATTACATTTGCTTAATGATATTTTAAGTTCTAATACAATTTGAAATGAGTGCGGCTCATTAGAATATACAGGAAGTGGGATTATGTATTTACATTAAGGCTGTTTGATCAAGACAAATGTTTGTTTAGTCAATTAGGATATTTACAGTAGCCTGTGTTCTGCCTCTATGGAGGAAATGTCTTCATCAGTGAATCTGCATGAAAACACAAGTGTGTTTTGTTCAGATCTGAAAATGGGAAAGATAACAGTGATTTTTTTTATGCACAACTTTTCATCTGTAAAGTTTACAGACATTTCCTTTAACCCTAAAACACAACACAATAAAATGTGTAATTAAAAAACAACAACAAAAAAAACAGGTAAAACACCTGTGAAAAATCAATATTTCTTACAGGCTTTTCTTCGAGTGTGATGGATTACATTTTTGGATGGATGATTACGTTTTTGCCACCCTTTCCAGATAGGGAGATCAAAGCCAATATGAAAATGAAGCGATATAAATGCAATACTTTTATGAAGCCAATTGGCTTCTTTTCTGAACAATGGAAAATCCTTTACAAATCTTTTTGGCAGATAAAAATCCTGTCGAACAATAATGACTCCACCTTAACCACGCCCATTTTGCTGTCCCGTCCCCTCTACTCATTAGGTGTAAGTGTTACTCATTTCAGTGTAAAATGCTTTGTGTAAACTTATTAATGCCAGGGTTTTTCAAACATTTTGAACCGGAGAATCTTTTCATAACCCCAAACTTTTTGAAATCATCCAGTACAAGATACAAGTACTTCTTTTTATTTTAAATTAAATGTTGGAATGTTCATCTTACAAGTGATTGGGTTGATTCTAGGAAATGTATTATATATTATATTTGATTATTTATTATAATCTTTATTGAAGATTTTGTTTTCAATGCATATGACGATAATGAACGGGGATTATATTTTTTAAAAAACCCTTGATGAAAATTCACATGCCATGTTATTTCCACAATTCAGGAGTTTTCTCAGTTTAAGAAATGATAATCTATATAGTTTACCGTACTAACACAGTTCATCACACAAGCTTGCACAAGCAATGAACAAATATCTTTAGATCAAATCTATTTTAATGAGATGGATATAGATCATTTGGGTTTAAGTGTTGGTGTAGCATTTTAAGGGTAACTATTAAATGCAAAAAAAACTAATGGCTAGATGTTATCTTTATACAAGGACAACATTTTTAAATGTTTTCAGGACAACAAATCCTTTCCTAGCCACAAACATGGCAGATATTGAAGTTCGATTCCGAAAGAATTCCAACAAAAAGCACGTTTGTCTTCTATCCGGAGCAGGTGGATTTATTCAGTCCTGTCTGTCTGTCTGTGTGTCTGTCTGCATGTTACGTGCCTGTCTGACTGTGTGTGTGTGTGTATCTGTCAAGTTGTCTTTCTGTGTGCGACAGGAGGCTGTAAATCACTGTAAATGTCTCAGAAATGCAGCGAGCAGCTAGGCTTCTCTGTAGGGGGTCGTCATCTTCTCCTGCCTCAAAACTGCAACAGACCGGCCCGACACGTACCGCAGCAACTGGCCAAAAAACACAGAGACACACATGCACATTCCTCATGTATGGAGCATGTCGAGGATGCACAGATTGTGAAAGCTTATGAGTTCACAGATACTCGTTGCATAACTTAAAAACCTGACACTGATACACAGATCTTAGGATGTAAGGTCCTTAAATTTGGTTTAACATACACTTGTTTTTTAATCCTTTATTTTTTTTTTGACAAATAGCTATTAGTTCTGTTCCAAAACCTAGTGAGGTTCTTGCTGCTTACAATCAGATCCTAAATGTGTTTCTCACACAAAACTATTGAATCGTTTTATATAGTTATACAGTACGTGGTATTTTTTTATGTGCCTTTTTGTCCTTTTTTGTGTTTTTTTTACAGACATAGCCACTATGACCTTTGTGTGGAAAAGATCTGCATGAAGAACTGCATCTCCTTTTGTGTTCAGCAGAAAACAGAAGGGCATACACACTTGGAACGACATGAAGGCGAGTAAATAATGATTTCCTTTGTTTTAGTTTGCAGAGTGTTTAAAATTGAGCTCATGCAAACATTTCTGACTCAAACTTTCAGGGGAAATGTTTTAATAAAGATTGAAAGCTGTTGGAAGCTTAGTGATCCTGGTGTATGCCCTAGTTTGTTCATAGCCTATTTACCTTTTAATATCTGACTGTTGTATTTAGGCTTCAAAATACATAAAAGTTGTGTTGATTTGTGAAGATCATGAGGAACAAAACCTGTAAGAATCATGAATTTTTGGGACAAAGAGCTTATTTTCTGCGACAAACAAAAAGATAGAAAGTCTTATTGGGTTTTTGTCGAGAAATGATGCACTCTCAGAAAAAAAGGTACAAATGCTATCACTGGGACAGTACCCTTTTAAAAGGTTTTAATATGTACCATTTAGGTACTAATATGAAAACTTTTGGTACCAATACGTACCTTTGAGGTACTTATGCACTCTTTTGGCACAAAGGTGTACCTTCTGAAAGAGTACGGCCCCAGAGACAGCTTTTGTACCTTATTTTCTGAGCCCATAAGATTGTATGTAGCCCCGCCCCTTTTCAGCCCCGCTCTCTTCCGGTTTGTGTTTCAACAGCATGAAGGTAAGATCTTACGGATTTATGGATGAACTGCTTGTTTTAAAATCTTCCCGGTCAGTTGACATCTGTTATGACATCCACTTCAAATGCTCTTGATAACTTTCGCTAACTCTACAATAAGTAAATCCATTTCACCAGCTAATTAGGCTAATCTTCGACAGCGATGCCATAGAAATATACAGAGCTACCGCTAAAAACGAAAGTTCAAACACTAAATTCTAAAGATGGCTGCGCACTTGTTTCTCTGGCGCATAAGGCCTATAAGAACATTAAATACATAGCATAAACAAATACTGAGTGAAATGGACATTTTTTATTTGCTGTAATGAAGAAAATATGAGAAAATGAGGTTACACTTTATTTTAAGGTGTCCTTGTTATAGTGTAGTTAAACATTTAAGTACTGAGTAATACTATATGTACTTACTATAGGGTTAGTGTTAGGATTAGGGTGGTTTAGGTTAGTTGCATGTAATTAAGCACAATTTATAGTAATTACTAGGGGTGTAACGATACCCTCATGTCACGATTCGATACATATCACGATACTGAACTCATGATGCGATGCCTTATTATTGCGATACTCCAAGACATATGATAAAAGGTTAACACAAAATGTAGTTGATTAAAATGCTAAATTTGATATTACATTGTGGGTGTAAATGAATAGGCTTGGATTTGGTGCTGGTAACTTAATGCACAGGACAATGGTGAAACCAGAATAAAAATACTCATGATTCTGAAGCTGAAAATACAATTATTTTAGACAAACATGCTTGAACCTCACTAAATAATGGAGGCCACTTTTTAACATAAGACATCTGGCATTATCAGGACCCACAAATACTCCCCCATTGCATTATTATACATTATATTCAACATTATATAAAGTAGTTTAATGTAGTACTGACACTAAAACTCTGAAAACTAGAATTTTTTCTCACACAGTAATTTTCATTTTGGGTGAACTATACACAATACATACTGTCACTATCCACGATACATATTGTTGCATTTTTGTGTTGCGATATATCATGACACGCTATATTGTTACACCCCTATAATTACTTTAGTAATACATGTAACGTGTGAACAAAGACACTGTAAAATATAGTGGGTTACACTTTATTTTAAGGTGTTGTTGTTACAGTGTAATTATATATTGAAGTACTGAGTAATATTAATTAACAACATGTACTTACTATAGGGTTAGGGTAGGATTAGGATTTAGTTGAGGGTAATTATGCATAATTTAGTGTTATTACTATGGTAAGTACATGTAACATATGTTAACAAGGACACTGTAAAATAAAGTGTTACCATATAGTGTTACCGAAAATGATTAAAATACTTATAAAAATGAAAAAAATATTGAAAATATAAGAAAAATGTTCTCTATTTTATCTCTTTGCTGTGTTCTGGGACAGCCTTACAGCCTGACTAGAATCTCTTAGATGTAATAATTAGTATTCTGCCTACTGTTTCAAACAGCCTTCATGTGGAGAACAGGCCTAAAAATACTGTCTAGATAGGCAACTCACTAGGCATTGGAACAGAGCTATTGTTTACTATGAGACCCAGAGCGTTGCTTTCATCCCTAGTTCTATCCATCTCCAGTCAAAGCAGTTTAACACTCTCTGGCTGACTCTGTGAAGTTTATCTCAGTGAACAAAACACGTGAGGTGTCCACCACGACCCACAAACCCCCCCAGCATAAAAAATCCCAAAAATGTAATTACGATAAAGTTGGTTGCGTCTCACCAATTAACCCGGTACGTATCCGAGCATGATGAAAAAAAAGTGTAAGTGTGAACTTTTTTTTGCGTGCATATGGTATGCAGCCATTTTCAATGACTCCCTTCTCATCTCTAAAAACGGATCACTCGGAAAAACATATTGTAGAGACGCCAGACCTTCCGTTTCCCTGGCAGCTGCCGACACCGCGAGTACGAGCCAACCAAAACGCATAGTCCCCTGTTCCCTCTTTTAATTGGGATATTTTAGTGCTATTAGCTCCACACCTCCTTCCCCAAACATTACGAATGCAGATATGCACCCTGTCGTGGTCACTGAACCAGGTACAATCTCAGAAGTCAGGTGTCTCTGAAAGGAAAGCGTGGATGTGTTTGGCAACCGGCTCTGTTGATGAAGGTTGAGCTAAGACTAGAACAGAAGATCTGGATGTATGCCATCATGTTGAGGAGCTGCTGTTTTGAGGTTGAGTGTGTAGAGTTAAAAGAGTGGGGGTGTTTGGGCTCTAAGGGGCTGACACCATATGTTATGTCAGCATTCATTACACTTTTATAGAGGCCTACAGTGCTTTGCTTTCAACGGAATATTATATCTGTGTATAGGATGTGTCTGCTTAAAGATGTGTGCAGAAAACAGTTTTAATATTTGATATTTAATCTATCAAAAGTGATAAATTGGCAAGGTAGGTGTACACTGATATCAATTATATATCGCCATCTGGTGGTTTCAAAAGTACTGACATATAGATTAATTTGTACAGACAGCATTCTCACAAAGAGGCACATGGAGATCTGCGGATAAACAATGGAACTTCTCTCCTATGAGCATTTCTGTCTTTCTCAAAGGAGTAAAGAATGATGAATCGAAATAAAAGAGTCCGCTGATAGCAGTAGGAAGGGAATTGGCTAAATTGAGTGAATGGGGCTTGTTCTCAATAACTATAGAGACCCAAAAGTTTAATTGCATTAATAGGTTTATGTTTCAAACAATGAATACTTTTAACCCTCTGGTGCTCCTCGCGTGATGGTAAAAAATTACAGGGTTTTTTATTTCAAATAAATGTATGTATAGCCTAGACCTACTATATTTTAGTTTCCCTAGAGGTTTTTTATTTTAATATTTTAATATTTTTAGGGGATTTTATGGTACTGAATTATATTTATGCAGTAGTTATAATCCATTTATTCAGTTTTTGAGCATAGACCTGAAACTGAAATTTCCAACTTAAACTGTCATAAATCTTGGATGCTTTGGAGTAGCCTAGGGCTTAATTTTGGTCTATTTTTAAAGACGACACTTGGCAGATTATTGCTTAAGTTTAAAAAAGTGAACTTTAGTTAGAATTTGACATTTATTGTTATGAAAAATATATTTTAAATTTTTTTTATGAAATATATATTTTCCACAATAGAACAGCAAAACCATTAATCTAAACAAGTTGTGTTCTAAATTTGAGGTTGATATATTTTTTAAAAAGAAGCATTTCCAATGCGTTTTTTTTTTTTTAGGACCATTTAACCTTTTCAAATCATGTCCATGTTTTTTTGGGTTTTTTTTAAGTTTTGTACCATTCCAATGAAGTAAAACATTACATATAAAAAATATAAAAAGTAAAAATTTTCAGTCAAAAATTACAGAAGAGCACCAGAGGGTTAAATTTTAATACTTTTTGTAAATTCTGTCATCCAAACAAAAATTCCAGTAACATCAAAATTTGTAATAGTTGCTGGATGAACAAGTGAACACTATAAAACCAAAATGGAATACATTAAAGTAAGAATAAACTACGCAATGAAGATATAGATGTTATCTATATAAACAAAAAAATATGTTCTCAAGCTCAGTGTTATTTTAGTGTTATTTATATACTATTTTAGTTTTTATTTTATTTTGCTTTCATTTAAAGTTTTTGTTACATTTTTTGTCATTTTTGTATTACTTTTAAATATTACTATTTAGGTTTAATTATTTTTTATTTCAGTTTTAGTTTTTCTTCTGCTGAAACTTATTTCAGTTAGTTGCAAAGACAACATTTCTAATTTTTGTTTAGTTTAAGTTTTTAAAAAAAAACTCTAATATTTATATTCTATTTTATTCCAGCTTTACTTCAATTAACAAAAAAATAGTTTTAAGAGTTTTATGTATAGTTAATGATAAGAACCCTGCCCAAGACAAGGGTATTTCTCATAAAGGATGGTACTGTATAAATAATACTGTATAAATTAAATAAATTTTTTTTTTTTTTTTACATAATTTTTTACTAATATCTGCGGTTTAATAATCACTGTGCAGTTCCATTTTCATTCACTGTTTCAGGTCTTTTTTTTTTTTTGGTATTGTTTTGTTTGGTCAGCATGATGCTGGTTGTAATTATTTTTCCCTGTTGACTTTCATTACAGATTTTACCTTCACCTGCATCAATGAATGGTAAGAATTCATAAATTCATTTCCTACATCTCAAAGTTAATACCAGCACTTTTTGGTGCGTTTAACCTACTGAAAAAATATCTTTGACCAGTCTACAGTTAGTTGGTTTGCTGGTTATAGACGCTCTCCGACTCCTTGAGCAGGTTTTACAAGGGTTCGGACAAGCCAGTAACGACGAGAAACCAGCTAAATCAACTAAACACCAGTCTATGAGACTGGCTTAAGCCAGCCAAGACCAGCAAATAGGACTGATTTAAGTTTGAGTTTTTCAGGGTATTCATTTTTTGCATCGGCAAACGGCGTAATGAATTTTCCATCTCATCATATGCAAGCTGGACAGAGAAGCTGTTGCATGCATCTACTTTCCGGCCTGTTGGTGAGAAATGACAGCGGCACTTCCAATAAAGCTGGAGGTCGGGGTCAGTGTCACTACGATTATTTATGGCCAATATCATTCTGCAGAGAAACAGCATCTGAAACTGAATCACTGCTTATAGAGATGTGAGAGGGGTGAATGCTCGGGAACGCAATACCACACAAAAACAATAACAGCTGGCTGGCCTCTGGCTAAACACAAACAAAAAATAATGGAATCTGCTGACTGCCAGACAGGCATTTAACAGTTTTGTCCAATATCAAGCTCTCATGTAGAATTAATACATATGCATGCATAGCCATTCCTTTCTTTTTCATATTTAAACACGCAATAAGCGCATAAAACTCGGTGAGCTGTAAAATGTCTCTTAGAAAATTGATAAGAGATCAGTTGTTCATATGAATGGACTGATTGTTAAAATGAGTGCGGGAAAAGAAAACATTAAAGCATTAAGAGCAGGAAGAGTGTGCTGATGAATGGGAGACATCCATCATTAACTCCGGTGGAGGTAATGGAGTGGAGCGGAGAGGACGGTGGACGGCCCCAGGCATCCGCACGTGCTCCGTCTGTTTCCATCTGATTCAGACCAAAACTCAGTCACTTCTACACATCTTAGTGGGCAAACTGTGTCTTTGCTTTTTACAAGATGGACTCCAGGGGGGAAAAAACTATGGTAACACTTTACAATAAGGATTCATCAGGTAACTAGTTAACTTGAACTAACAATGAGAAATAATTCTAAAGCTTTTATTAATCTTAGTTCATGTTAATTTCAGCATTTGAAGGGATAGTTCACCCAAAAATGAAAATTCTGTCATCATTTGCTCAACAGCTGTCAGCTGTCACTACCCATAATCCTCAAAATATCTTCTTTTAAAAGGGTTATCTTCTTCTTTTCAATATCTTCACCCAAATTCTCTAATCATTTACTCATCCTCAAGTTGTTCCAAACCTGTATACATTTCTTTCTTCTGCTGAACACAAAAGAAGATAATACCTTCCATAGTATAAAATATATATATATATATACAATGGAAGTCCATGGGGAACAGAAACTCTTTGGTTACTGACATTCTTCAAAATATCTTCTTTTGTGTTCAGCCGAAGAAAGAAATGCATACAGCTTTGGAGCAACTTGAGGATGAATAAATGATGACAGAATTTTCATTTTTGGGTGAACTATCCCTTTAATGGACCTGAACTAGCATGATCTTAAAATGAATAGTTGATTTTTTTTATTAATTAACATAAAGTTATTGTAAGTTAATGTTGGTTAAAGCATGAACTAAAGTTAACTAATGAGACAACATTGTAAAGTTTTAGCAAATCTATTGACAGATTATTTTAAGTAGCGAACGAATTGTTCTGAGTCTAATCTTTTCAATGAATCATTCGAACCGGTTCACAAAAAAACGTGAACTGACTTCCTTGAAAGACTGACAGTGTCGAGACAAACCGTTCATTAACAAACCGAATGAACTAGTTCATCACTATCAATGATGAAACTTGATGAACATCTCATTCACAACAAGATAAGGGGTTTAAGAGTTATGAATATGTAAAAGTGACTGATGATTATACCCAATTAAACTGATGCAATGATATTATTGAAACATTTTTGGTGGATGTTTATTTATTTAGTACAGAGACCCTGCACATGACATGGGGACATATGTATATATATCATGGTCACAAATTAAGAATCAAGTACCTAGTTTTACTAAATCGTGGATCCACGTTGTAATAATTCGTTCCCTCGTTTTAGTTAAAGGTGGTATCAGTGATTTCAGGCCCAAAAATATTTTTATTTTTTTTCCTAACGATCCGCTAGCTGGCCGCCCCATAAGCATGCCGTCAAAAAACCGCGTCTCCGTAGGCAGCCTAGAATCAGAATCAGAATCAGAATCAGAAAGAGCTTTATTGCCAAGTGTGCTTGCACCCACAAGGAATTTTTCTTGGTACTGAAGCTTCCAGTGCACATATACAAATACAAATACAAATACAACAAGAAACATAGTAATACAAATTCTAAGAATAAAATATATAAAAAAAATAAAAATAAAAAAATAGTATAAAAAGTCAAAAAAGGGGTCACAGTTGGGTTTAGTCTGAATAAACATTTACAGATTATGAACATATTTACAGTATGTTGAGTAATATGAATTATAATATAAATATAAATATCACCTGAGTTAGAGAATATTACTATTACACTAGACAGTGGGAGTCTAGTGCATGTTACAGATTATGAACATATTTACAGTATTTTGAGTAGTATGAATAATATAAATATAAATATCACCTGACTTAGAGAATAGAATATTGCACTAGACAGTGGGAGTATTGCACTTACAGGCATATGCATTGGGGGGCATGTTAAGTGTTCAGAAGGGAAATGGCCTGTGGAAAGAAACTGTTCCTGTGCCTGGATGTTCTTGTGGCCAGTGATCTGTGTCGCCGTCCTGACGGTAACAGTTCAAACAGGGGGTGTCCAGGGTGAGTGGAGTCTGTGATGATTTTACCTGCTCTCTTCCTCACTCTGGAAGAGTACAGGTCCTGGAGGGTTGGCAAGGTGGCACCAATAATCCTCTCTGCAGTCCGGACTGTCCGTTGTAGTCTCCTGATGTCCGATTTGGTAGCTGAACCAAACCAGACAGTGATGGAAGTGCTTAAAACAGACTCAATGACGGCTGAGTAGAACTGGATCAGCAGCTCCTGTGGCAGATTGAACTTCTTCAGCTGGCGAAGGAAGTACAGTCTCTGCTGGGCCTTTTTCACAATGGAGTCAATGTGATTTGCCCACTTCAGGTCCTGAGAGATGGTAGAGCCCAGGAACCTGAATGACTCCACTGCTTCCACAGTGCTGTTCATGATGGTAAGAGGGGGGAGTGCTGGGGATTTTCTCCTGAAGTCCACAATCATCTCCACTGTTTTGAGCGTGTTCAGCTCAAGGTTGTTATAGCTGCACCAGACAGCCAGCTGTTCAACCCCCAGTCTGTAAGCAGACTCGTCACCATTTTGGATGAGACCGATGACGGTGGTGTCGTCTGCAAATTTCAGGAGCTTGACAGAGGGGTCTTTAGAAGTGCAGTCATTAGTGTACAGGGAGAAGAGCAGTGGGGAGAGAACGCACCCTTGGGGGGCGCCAGTGCTGATGGTGAGGGTCCTGGATGTGAGCTTCCCCAGTCTCACTCGCTGCTGCCGGTCCGTCAGGAAGCTGGAGATCCACTGACAGATTGAGGATGGCATGGAGAGCTGAGTCAGTTTGGCTGTGAGAAGATCAGGGATGATGGTATTGAAGGCCGAACTGAAGTCCACAAATAAGATCCGTGCATAAGTCCCAGGTCTGTCAAGATGTTGCAGGATATAGTGCAGTCCCATGTTGACTGCATCATCCACAGACCTGTTTGCTCTGTAAGCAAACTGAAAGGGATCCAGCAGGGGTCCAGTGATGTCCTTCAGATAGGCCAGCACCAGTCTTTCAAACGACTTCATGACCACAGACGTGAGAGCGACAGGTCTGTAGTCATTAAGTCCAGTGATTTTAGTTTTTTTGGGAACCGGAATGATAGTGGAGCGTTTGAAGCAGCAGGGAACTTCACACTGCTCCAATGATCTGTTGAAGATCTGCGTGAAGACTGGGGCCAGTTGGTCAGCGCAGGCTTTTAGACAAGCAGATGAGATGCCGTCTGGGCCTGAAGCTTTCCTAGTCTTCTGTTTTTTGAAGACTCGGCTCACGTCCTCCACACAGACCTTAAGCTCAGGTTGGATGGCAGAAGGGGGGAGGAGAGGGGTTGCAGGAGGTGATGGTGGATGTGTGAAGTGCACATCAGAGCGGGTGTGAGGTGTGAGTCTGGGCTTCTCAAACCTGCAATAAAATGCATTGAGAGTGTCGGCCAGTTGTTGATTCTCCACAGATCGGGGGGATGGTGATTTGTAGTTGGTGATGTTCCTCAGGCCTCTCCAGACTGATGCCGGGTCGTTGGCTGAAAACTGGGTTTTCAGCTTTTCAGAGTAGCTTCTTTTAGCAACTCTGATCTCCTTTGTCAGTCTGTTTCTGGCCTGGTTATACAAGATTTTATCCCCACTTCTGTAAGCATCCTCTTTGGCATGACGAAGCTGTTTGAGTTTCCCAGTAAACCATGGTTTATCATTAGTGAATGATAAGAATGTCCTGGTAGGAATGCATGTATCCTCACAGAAACTGATATATGATGTTACAGTATCTGTGAGCTCATCCAGATCGGTGGCTGCAGCTTCAAAAACAGTCCAATCAGTGCAATCGAAGCAGGCCTGTAGATCCTGCTCTGCTTCATTGGTCCATCTTTTTACAGTCCTTATTACAGGTTTAGCTGATTTCAGTTTCTGCCTGTAGGTCGGTATAAGATGAACCAAACAGTGATCAGAGAGCCCCAAAGCTGCCCGTGGGACGGAGTGATACGCATTCTTTATCGTGGTGTAACAGTGGTCCAATATATTACTGTCTCTGGTAGGACATGTAACATGCTGTCTGTATTTTGGCAGGCTCTGAGATCTGCACACAAAAACAAATGGTTTCACCAAACACTCAAAACCAAAACAAATAGTGTTCCAACCAATCAGCGACAGGGGGAGGGTGTTGTGAGGTTTTGTGCTCGTGCACAGCTGCACGCGAAGTCAGAGCTGAAGAAGAAGCTGGCTCAAAACCTTACAACACCCTCCCCCTGTCGCTGATTGGTTGGAACACTATTTGTTTTGGTTTTGAGTGTTTGGTGAAACCATTTGTTTTTGTGTGCAGATCTCAGAGCCTAGGCTGCCTACAGAGACGCGTTTTTTTGACGGCATGATTATGGGGCGGGCAGCTAGCAGATCGTTAGGGAAAAAAAATATATATATTTTTGGGCCTGAAATCACTGATACCACCTTTAAATCAAAACAAGGGAACGAATTATCTATGATTTACTAAAACAAGAGAACCAATTCTTAACTTGTGGCCATGGTTTACTATAACGAGAGAACAAATTCTTATTCTTGGCCACAATATATGTATTATTGGCCACATCATCTGCGGAGCTTCATAATTTAGGCTTATTTTTGCTGTTTTTATAGCTTGATTAAAAAACATCCCTGCAGCAGTTCACAAAATAGATGCAAAATGCTGTGGTTTATGATTCATTGACTCACTTATAACACACTGGTCAGTGCATTAATCTTTTTTGGTGGAAGTGCTCAAAAGATTCAAATCACTTGGATGAATCAAAATGTCCAAACACCGCAGCCTGGTTTCACAGACAGGGCTTAGATTAAGCCAGGATTAGGCCTTAGTTCAATTAGGACATTTAAGTAGCTTTTATGAACGTGCATTAGAAATGAAGATATGTCAGTGCAAGTTACTTTGTGTAAATAGTAATGCATTTTAGTCCAGGACGTCTGTGAAACCAGGGGTGCAAGTTATGGATTATTAACCTTACACTTGTTGTATTTTTTGAGTTTGTGTTAATAAAAGGGCCTTGTAATTTCCCAGAATATAAGCAGAACATGAAATGGCATATTCATTGAAAATAGTCAAGTAATTCCTATTCAGACAGTTAACTTCAAACTGTCTTTGCTCTGGTAAAAAGTGTTTGAAATGCCAATGCAGCCTTAGCAGTGAGAGATTGGCGTCCCTTCGTCATAAACTCTATTCCATGCCCCTTAAAGCGGATTACGCTCATGTTTGAGCCTGACGGGACAGCCAGGACACTGCAGGCTTAGGCCACAGCTGAAAGGATTTCAGCCTTGACAATGAGCCAAACAAGAGACTGAACAAAAGTGGTTTACCAACCAAAAGCATTGTTAATACTATAAACCACTAACGAACGCAAGCTTTTTCCACACAAGAGAATTTCCATCATGTTCATGCTAAAAAGCACATTGCTTTAATACAAAATTTCCATTGAAATACAGAAATCCACATCATTTCTGATTAAAGGCTTCTTTGAACTTCATGCAAACTATGTGTGATGAGTGCATGAACAGTTTTCATCGTGCCATCTAGATTTAAACTAGCAATATGTATTCGGATAGCTGATAGCTCTAAAAGTCTTAATACTTTGCTACATAAAATGTTTAATCTGTAGCATTCAACCAAGCGTTACGAGGGAAGAGAAGACAGTCACAAATGTTCAAAGTCATAACTTTATTGTCCTTGATAAAAAGATTGTGCAATTGAGTGCATCTATCATAAAACGTTCACAAGCATCAGCAACAAATATTCAGTATCTAATACGGACCAGCCTGGAATTAGTGGTCCGGTTGAGGTCATTATGAAGATTCGAGCATGAAAACAAACAGAGTTACCCTGCTGTCAGTGTTGTTAGCATATGGTCACAAAAACCCTGCCATGAATATACTAGGATTGCTACATGCTGGTGCAGTCCTTTAGAAAGCCCTGGAGGGGCCACCATTTTAAAACCCGTGAACCTTCAACTGCTCCTCCTTTACGATGTTGATCTGTAAAAATAGCAAAATGGAAATTAGTAAATCGCTTGAACTGATTTGAAGTCCAAAACAAATCGAACTAACCCATTTAAACATGTTTAAGACAAAAACAGCCTGTTATATATGCAAGTATACTTCACCTCCATCAGAAACTGACAGATATTCTTCCTCTGGTCACCCTGTAACTGAATCACCTCCCCATACTCCGGGTGCTCGATCACCGTACCATTGCAGGCAAATTTCTATTAAATAAAACGGCACAAGATTACTCAACACCAAATAACACTTTGAGGAGAAAGGCTTCCAAATAACTAGGAGTCAGAAAGTACCTTCTTGAAGGCTTTTACAAGCTTCTTTTTATCATAATCATCAGCGATGCCTTGAACCGTGGTCAGTGTTTTGCGGCCGTTCCGTTGCTGAATCCTTATGTGGATTTTATCCTCCGTCCCAGCCGGGAGCAAGTCGTCACCCTTAGTTGCATCAGCAAAGGGATCTGCAGAAACAATGAAACACTTCAGTCTTTGTTATAAGAAAACCTGGGGCTGTGAGATTTTCTCTGTTTTTCCAAGTTGCACACTGGGAATGAATCAAGTTGGAGATCATAAAGAGCAACAGTTTGATTGCAGTTTGATAAAAACATTGCCGATATATGCATACCTAGACATTTTACAGAGCTCTTTTAAAGAGACAGTTCAACCAAAACAATTCGGTCATCATTTACTCGCCCTCAAGTTGTTCTAAACCTGTATGAGTTTCTTTGTTCTGCTGAACACAAAAGATTATTTTGAAGAATGTTGGTAACCAAATAGTTGTTAGTCTCCATTTGACTTCCATAGCGTGAAAAATAAATACCAAGTCAGTCAATGGGCAAGCAACTGTTTGGTTACCAACATTCTTTAAAATACATTGTGTTCAAAAGAGAAATTAATACAGGTATAAAACAATTTGAAGGGGAGTAAATGACAATTTGTATTTTTTGGACAACTACGCCTTTAAGGGTTTGCCACATGTTTGAAACAATGAATCAACAAGGAACTGATTGAAGATTCCAAAAGGGGGTTTTCGCGGTGATGTCATAGAAGAACCACCATTTTAGGTTGCCAAAAAAAAAAAAAAAAAAAAATTAAAACCGTTTTTAAAACTCATTTTTCTTAGTGTGAAGAACATTTTAATAATCCAACGAACCTTCCACCACAAACAACCTTTCGTGCAGTGGAAAAGTGGATTTTACCGGTTCTTCGTCGAACCACAGATGCTAATAAAGAACCTCAATTTGTAAGAGGCCTTTCAAAAAAAGGAATAATCTTACAGATATTGTGCTAACAGCAGTTTCACAAAAACATTTTTATAGATTATAAATGTATATATAAAATATATATTATAAAAGCCACCATTATTTTCCCTACGAACTTCCCCAAGCATAGGAATTCGCTTTTTTAATTTAAGGAAAAATAAAAACGTTTAACTTACTGTTTTGCATCGACTATTTAAATAACGTTTTCGTATCGATGCATTGGTGCACAGACACCAAACCACACAACGCTCAAGATGTTGTCCTTTTGTAAACTCGTGCAACTTACCGAAGGACTGGAGGTTCTGTATATTGGACATGCGATATTACTGCGATAACTTTAACAGATGAAAGATGTCGGCGATCAATGCCGTTTGGAGATGCTTGCTTAGATTTGTAGTTATTTGATAAATCGTCGACGAAAACAAAGAGCGGCTGCTTTAACCTGCCTGTGCCTGATGCAACTATCGCGTGGGACTCAGACAGCGGAAGTGCTTGAATGCGCTGCAGAGAGCGATGACAAAAGGCTTTAAGTACATTGCCAGCTGTATTTAATTTAGGATCTTTCACTAAACAGATATAATGCCAATATGATATCAAGATGATCTCAATAAAAAATTAACGATAATATATATATATATACATACACACACACTAACCTAATCTATATATGTATATATAGTGGCAGGAGTATAGTACTATTGTAATGTTTAATATCTAATTTAATTTAATCTTTTTAATCTTTTTATTTGACTGCAAAATTATATTTGACAAGGAGGTTTTAATTTGAGGTCTTTAAACAACCCGGAAGGAAAGCTAAACAATCGCTTAGCTCTTAAAATGAACGTTTTCAGACCTTTCCAAAACGTAATTTCGGTTATAGTGTAATTGTATATTATTATCAAAATATGTGTCTCTTCCAAAGTGGTGATTTATTCTATAAATAGCAAATATCATAATCCTACGCTTTTACAGGCAAAAGACCTAGCCACTACATCCGGGGACTTGAGCTGCCTCTGGCTGCATGGCCACATTCTACACGCGGACACTAGATGGCACTAAAGAGAAATTATTTGGCCTACTTTACTGTGATTATAAAAAGCATGATATTCAAACCAGATTCAAACATCTAAATAATAATTTCCCAAAATAGTATCTTTGCTTGGGTTTGTGTTCGATTTATTTTGATCTGAACAGGAAATGGAACATTTTTTTAAATTAATGTTTTCTTTATCGTTATGCAATTCCATTCTCTTGTTATGTGATTATGTAATGCTTGTGTGCAATTGTTAATTTAAAAATGGTTAAGGTAATGGACTAAACCTTTTTGTAAAAACATATTTTGCGCCCTACCGTTATTGTCAAGCAGGCGACACTAAAGAGAACGATTGCTCGGTTAGACTACCACCGAAGAAGTGAAGCTCACGTAACGCCGATTAATTCGCTGAATTTAACAACGCTGTCTTTTCGTATAGTAAAGATTATGGTGAAGTCATCGGTGAGATTAACAACGCCTGTTGTCATATCCTAAGAACATAACAGAAGCGGATCTGACAGGAGCACACGAATACCTCAGCGAAAATCTAAGCAAAATATGTTTTCTCTGCCCACAACCTTTCAGTCGCAGGTAAGAAGATATTTTATTGTTTTAAAAAGTGGTCGTCAAAGTCCGTTTTCTAAATAAATGAGTGACTGTCGAGAGTATTAATGAACGTGAACGAGAAACCAGTGTGAATGGGGGTTTTCATAACAAACTTTGATCTTGCTCATTTAAGTCTGATGAAAATTGTTATTTAAAACATTAATATTGTCTGCTATTGAAAGTTTATGTTAATGACAGCCTATTTCTGGCACATTCTGACGCTATTTAGATGGACCATCAAACAGATTACATCATCTGATTGACTATTTATTTAATAAAATCATCTGTTGCGAATTTCTTTTGTTTTTCTTCACTGTTGATTGAAAACACAATTATACAGATTTTCTGTAGGGCTATACATGTATTATATATTTAATTATTTTAATCAATAATAGTGTTATTCATGACATGGTTATGTATTATTACATTCATTCTGGTTGTTCAACAACAGCTGTGAAAGTGTGTTTAATAGTGAGACTGAGTGTGAAGGTGTTTCAATAGTATGTCAGTAGTGATATAACTGACCTACAGATCAACACACTATAGTATCAGTCATACATGGAGAGCTTATCTGTCTCTGTGTGACTATGTTAACTTAAGGACTGGCAACTTAATACAATTGTATTATTTATTTGCTAACCAATATTCTCCAAACCAAGTTATGCAATGTGACCAACATTTTTTTTTTTTTTTAGGGAACAGTGCCTTTGACCCATCTAATCAATGTGGTCCAGTACCTGAAGAGTTCAGCCAACTCGGCCGTAACCACATCGGTGCAGAGTCTACAGAGAGACCTTAAACCTGAACATGACCCACTCCTCAATGAGGTATGAGTCACGGATACTGCACTCACAGTGTTTTAAACTCTTTGGTTACCGACATTCTTCAAATGATCTTCTTTTGACTTCAGCAGAAGAAAGAAATTCACTCATGTTAGGAATAACTTGAGGCTGAGTAAATGATGACTGAATTAAAATTTTTGGGTGAACTATCCCTTTAAACTTATTTTATTTCAGCTAGTTGCCAACCAAGGCCCAAGTTGTCATTTTCGTTTGGTTTAACTTGTAGTAGAATAACTGAACTAACTGAAATAAAAATGATTAAAAAACGATACTGACAAAAACACAACTAATTACTGAAACTATCACTAAAATGAAAAATAAAAAAAATAAAAACAACATTGAAAATGATCTCAGTGATACTAAAATAACACTGGTTTCCACTGCGCTTCATGGTTCTAACTGTCTTGTTTTCACAGCCGAAAGTAAACTTGCGAGACCTGGGTCTGTCCGAGCTGAGGTTCAGTCATGTACGTGATGTTCTGGAACGCCTGCTGCCTTCTATAGATCCAGAGGAGAGATCCTTCTCCAGCGCTGCTCAAAACTCAACAGCATGGAGAACATCTCACATTTCTGCCCCCTCCTTCTACCAAAACAAAAATGGTAAGGTTAACCATAACATAAAGTGATGATATCATGTTTTGAAATATATTTGTCTCTGAATTAGGTTTATTCTCATACAGAAAATTTGAATGTGGCCACTTCTTTTCAGTAGACCACATCTGTTAAAAAATAAGTTGTTCCAGCTTTACAGGAAATGACACTGCAATTTTTGTATCATTTTCAATCTACTGTATTTTAATACTTTGTACAAGCTAGGTCACAAGTAGATAACTAAATAACTTATTTATTAGGATGTTGAAATTTTGTGCACCAACAAGTTTTCTGATTTCCAAAAACTTTCCAGTCTTAAATTGCCTCATTATGCTATTCCGGATAGTACCTTTCATGTAGTGTGTTATATTTTGTGTTCGTCTCACTGTGTATCAAGTACTAAGGAAGATCCGGAGCTGAAATTCAGATATGCTAATAGGCGTTTCGTTTCTGACACGTGCTGTAAGCTGTAGACCAACCACAACAGACTGGGCCATCTGACCAATCAGAGCAGAGTAGACTCTCAGAAAGAAGGGGTTTAGAAAGACCGAATCCTTTATCGAACTGTTTCAGACACTGTGAGAAAAGTCTTGTCATTTAAATACTAAAGGCCCATTTTGTTGTCAGCAAAGTGATTTATTCTTGACTTTGTTGTGTAATGTAAATTGTATATCTTACCACAGGGTTCTCTCACAAACACACGGGACTCTTTGGTTCTCCGGTGTTTCGCAGGCAAACCTCCAGCCCCCTCCAGACAGCCTGCGTAGATCTGCACCATCTGCAATGTAATCTTTAATGACCAAAATATGAAGAATTAAAGCCTGTTCACACTAAGAACAATAACTATAATGTTCAATGAATTGTTCTAATTCTATGTGATAGGGACGTCCACACCACAGCTGGAATAATATCATTGGAATCACTTTCAAAGCTATATTTTACAGCTGATAAACGATTAAAACATTAACAACCAATAAGAAACCACCCAAGCTTATAGAGCCTGAGCATTTAAAGTGGCAAATAAAACAACTGCAGTGTGTGCTTATAATAAACGTGATCATCTGTTGGTGTGGATGCTAATATAGTTGTATTGTTCTTGGTGTGAACAGGGCCTTTACTCAGTTACATGCTGTTACATTATAGCTATTGTATGGATTGAGTTCTGGGTTTATTTTAATGTATGTATGTATGTATGTCTTGTTTGTTTTCATGCATAGTATGGATCCAAAACAGAGGTTTCAAGACATTGAGGTCCAAGACCAGACATCTGCAGTCTGGTCCTGAAGCTCCAGTAGAAGCAGAGAATTATACGCCTGTCTTTATGAAGGTTAGTGAGCTGCATGACACTGACAAAATATTAGTTCATGCAGGTCTGCTCTTTACAAAAACAACAGGTTTTATCTGTGTGATTAATCTGTTTCCGATTTTTCCTTACTCTCTGTCCTCAGGGCCTCCTCATGAAGGAAAAACAAGACACGGGGAGTTTCGAACAGTTATTGAAACAGAATAACTTGTCAGAATCTCACCAGGATGCTTTTAAGACTGGCTTCACAGAGGGCTTCATGAAGGCTCAGGCATTGACAAGGAGAAATCAAGGTCCTATCTTAAACGCACATCTGCTTAATAGTAAAAGATGTGTTCTTATGAATGAGTTTGTTCTTACTTCTTCTGTTTCTAACAGACTCTGTAAAGAGGACACGTCTGATTATTTTTGCCCTCCTGCTGGTGGGCCTGTATGGTGTGTCCAAAAGCCCTCTCTTCTCGGGTAAAGGGTCATTTTCCGACACTGGTTTGTTTCCCATTTTATTCATTCCTTATATTTGCTTGCCTAACACATGTAGCTGAATTTCTTCTGCAGCTTTTATTATAAAGTATCAATGTAGTGCCTGAAAGGCTTTGTTGCTGTGCTGTAAAATTATTGGCCGTTTCTTGATGTTTTATTTGATCTGTTTACTTGTAGTTCGTTTTCGCACCACCTCTGGCCTGGATTCAGCCGTGGACCCTGTTCAAATGAAAAATGTCACCTTTGATCATGTGAAAGGTGTAGAGGAGGCCAAGAACGAACTTCAGGATGTTGTCGAATTTTTGCGAAACCCCCAGAAATTCACTGTGCTTGGTGGTAAACTTCCCAAGGGTGAATTTCAACTTTTCTTTTACTTATGGTCGTAGGTGTTTTGTTTTTAATTTTGTAGAAATGTCTAATTTGGATGTGTATTTCAGGTATCCTGCTTGTGGGGCCTCCAGGAACAGGAAAAACCCTGTTGGCCAGAGCTGTAGCAGGTGAAGCAGACGTGCCCTTTTACTACGCCTCCGGGTCAGAGTTTGACGAAATGTTTGTGGGAGTCGGAGCGAGTCGCATCAGAAACCTTTTCAGTGAGTTTTTTGAGGAAAAAAATGTAATCTTATAATGCTTATGATGTGAATAAAATCACTCCTTTAACTATTTACTTAACTAAAAAAATGCAGTTCATGATCCCTTTAAAGTAAATTATAATGTTCTCTGAGGTCCACTTATAATGTTATCAAGAATTTTACATAAAAATACATCCTAATTTAGAAGTAATCAGCTATTTTCTATCATGTTTTTGACCCTCTCTTTCGATCACTCGTTTTGATGGGCGTGCCGGCACGCATTCAAGACTTGGAAGTAAACACCCACTGCTATGATTGGGTAACAGTTTTGTATATTAAAATAATTTTCAAAGTCAAAGTCACGCTATTACACGTGTGAAATTGTTTTGAAAACTTCTGATGTTGAAAAATATCTCGTTACATAGTTAAAACAATTGCCAACAATGTGAAAAAGAATTTGCGTATTACATATGCTTTATGAGTCTTGGTTGTGGCAAAAAAAAGTTACAACTGTTATAATTGACAAAGGATGTCTTGCTGTGTTTTGTGTAAACTGAATTATAAATGAGTGTACCATTGTTTGTCACACTGTCGTTCTTATAGGCTATTCATAGTTCATCCTATTCGATAAAGTGAAAACCGTATACATTGTCATTTGCAGTGTCGTGTTTTAAATGTTTAAAATGTTTTCTACGTGCTTTCTTACGTATCTGATAATCCAAAGGATTAACCCCATAAATGCTGAAGAAAGGGAAAGAACAGCAAATCACAACATTCACTATTCAGTTTGACTGCGGCGCTACAGTATAAATACTGGGTACATATCAAACGATCTGTAACAGATAAAGCAATAGTGAGACATGGTAAAAACACTGGTACTCACACTTGTGTGTTGCGACATTACTGTCGGATCCAAAGTTGGCAACTGCATTGTCTTGTTTAAAAACGAATCTGCAGAAACATGAAGCGAACAAACGAACCGTGTCTTACTGACGCCATCTGACTGGAATTTCATTAAAAATAAAGTTCATCCACGCTTTCTTAATGTTAGGATCACAAGGATGGCAATGCAAAGACTGTTTTTCCACAACTCTGCACTTCAAAATGTCTTGTAATCCTTAGAGGCATCTCTGTCGTTTTGTTGCTGTGTTTGCATCAGTCTCGTATTTACTACTACTGACATGTGCGAGTCGGTGGGCGGGGCTTAAGAGGCAATGATGTAGAAGTAGACGTCGATCTGCCGAGCAAGTGTTTCATCACACTATGGCGTAATAATGTGACAAGATCCGAAACGAGCCGTTTTCTGAGCTTGGTTTCAAAAAAAGCTGTTTTTTATAGTACAATGGCATCTTTACATGTCAAACGATCAAGGAAAATTTGATTTCTCAATTCATGACCCCTTTAACAAATGTTTTTGCTGTTTTTTCTCACAGAGGAGGCTAAAGCTAGTGCACCGTGTGTGATATTTATTGACGAGCTGGACAGTGTAGGAGGCAAGAGAATCGAATCTCCTATGCACCCGTACTCACGACAGACCATCAACCAACTGCTCGCTGAGATGGACGGGTGAGTCTATGGCTTTTTATTTAGTTGCTCTTTTTGAAAGACGTTACATGGGTCTGATTTGAGTTTTTTGATGATTTCAGGTTTAAATCCAATGAAGGGGTCATTGTGATTGGAGCTACAAACTTTGCTGAAGCTTTGGACAAGTAGGTTTTTACTTGACAAAAATCACTTGACATATATTTCTGTAATAGGACACTATTATGATTTCAGTAAAACTGCAATCATTGTGATTAGCCTAAATAGACATCATCTTGTTAATGTGTGTTTCAGTGCTCTGGTGAGACCAGGCCGGTTTGACATGCTGGTCACTGTCCCAATACCAGATGTGAAGGGACGCACTGAAATCCTGCAGTGGTATTTGAAAAAAATTAAAGTGGATTCTGGTAAGAATTATTAAGAGAAAGCAAATATGTTTTCAAAGATTCTCAATAGGACAATCCGAATAAAATAATCTGTTTTTGTGTGTTTTGTAGATGTTGATGCAGAGATCATTGCCAGGGGAACAGTAGGTTTCTCTGGAGCCGAACTGGAGAACCTGGTGAACCAGGCGGCGCTGAAAGCAGCAGCCGATGAGAAAAACCTGGTGACCATGAAGGAGCTTGAGTTTGCGAAGGATAAGATCCTGATGGGTGAGGACAGTAGGGCCGTACAGCTTAGTCCCTGCAGCATGTGATGGAGATTAATGCTTTGAGCAAAGAGATTCTTTACTGACATCCTCTTCTCTGTCTGTCCAGGTCCAGAGCGCAGGAGTGTGGAGATAGACCATAGAAATAAGATGATCACAGCCTATCATGAGTCAGGACACGCTATAGTTGCTTATTACACCAAAGACGCCATGCCCATCAACAAAGCTACCATCATGCCTCGTGGCCCTTCTCTGGGACATGTGAGTAATTGGTCTCACTGTTCCATTATAACGTTCACGTTATTTTTCATTTTCTAAATACCCCCCCAACATTTTTCAGATTAACTAATAAATCTGGATGCATGAAATATTGTTACCATATAGTTTATTAGCCGATAGTATAAATGTTTTTAATTTATCTGTATCAGTCAATATTGAATATTTAATAGTGCATGCTCATTTCAAATATTTTTCCATTGACATTATGGTTGCCATCATCTAACATTCACTTAATAATAATTTAGAAGTACTGTTAAATGTAATCCTTATCAAATCTCTAAATGAATATCCATGTGTACTGTACATTATAGATTTCCATTACTGTACATTAATAATGTTGTTATATTACATATTTATATAAAAGTTAAAGGTATAGCGGAGGATCTTTCCGAATTTTAGAAAAGACCCGCCCTCTCCAATTTTTTTAAAAATGCACATGCGCAACACTCTATCTGCTCCCGAGAGGGAACGCCTATTAAACGTGTGCACGAGAGAGCATGCACGAGCCTAGTTACTAACTCAAAAACATTCATGCAAGACAAAATGTCAAATGCCCTTCCGTGTTTTATTTACTTATTATACTGATCGATTGAGTGACCGAGGACTCAAGACATGATATGCAATGGAGAAGTAGCTTGTTGCATTTGTGTAATAAATACTATGGTGAACACATTGGAATTATCAAAAATGAACACACACAAGGATTTAGAACATTTCAGCGTGATACCATTTACCATTTGGTCATAAGGCTACTTTAGACAAATTGAGATGTTTACCGTGTCTACGCGGTGCATGACTTGTGCCAGGGCTAGCATCGCTAATCATAGCTTACATTAACTTTTACTAGCAGTGATTTTAAATGGATTTCTCCAAATAGCATGCCAAACTTTACCTGTCTAGTAGAATCTTCGCGACTGCGGCATCAGTGGGAAGCCCAACCTGTGCTTTTAGCGCACGCCAGCGTGTGAAATATTCACCCAAAATCACTCTGGTCTTGTTTCTATATTCTGCGGCCTTTCTCTTCTTATCATACACTTCGTATACATTTTTTCTCTTTCGACCCTCAGCCATTTTCAAAGGAATGGCTGAAACCGTAACTCATCACACATAATACACCTGAAAGTGCGCATGCGCAGAAAGCGAAAACTACCTAGGGACGAGCACGTACGACGGCCTTACGTAAACATATCACCAGAATGATTGACATTTAGGTGGACCAATAGTATAGGCTACCCACCCGGAAAAAGAAAATCCTCCGCTATACCTTTAAGTTCTTGGAATTAATTATTTAAAATTATAAGAATGTAAAATTACGGATTGTTGGTTTTTTTGTTTCATTTCTAATTTATTTAAACAAAATACTATATAATTTTAATATCAGTCATTTATCAGTAATTAGCAATAACATAATTAGCAATATCGGCTGGAATATTAACACTTTCCCCGCCAGCAATTTTTTAAAAAGTTGCCAGCCACCGCCAGCGTTTTTGATCATTTTCACAAAAATGTAATTGCTTCCAGAATATTTAGTTGTATATAATATTCAACATTTCAACATGAACATCAACATTTCAACATGAACATGCAATATATCAAAAGAAGGAACAGAGCCTCTGCTTTAAAAATAAATAAAGAATTCTAGCTTCATGCATTCTTGCATTCAAAGTTTAATTAAAAAAAGCTGAGAAAATATATTTTTTTCAAAGACAACAATGTGCATAAGCAATATCGCTTGTGCCTGTGTTTTGATTCGGAGATTCTGTACTCTTTCAGAAGATGCGTAATAGTGCCACCTACCATATATCAGTGAAAACATGGAAAGCTGGATAAACTATGGACAATTCCATCAATGGCAGTGAAAGAGTTAATATTAATGTATTTAAATTAAGTTGAAATCTCCCTGATTTATGGCTTCTAAAGAACCCAATATCATTGTTAAACAGTTTTGTGTTTTGCTATGATGAATGACAGGGTTATACGTTAACTCATTGTGCTGTTTCTTCTGTTTCTCTGGTCTCTCTCAGGTCTCCTTGCTGCCAGAGAACGATCGCTGGAGTGAGACACGGGCACAGCTGCTGGCTCAGATGGACATCAGCATGGGCGGCAGGGTTGCTGAGGAACTGGTGTTTGGAAATGATTACATCACCACCGGTGAGAAGTGTTCCTAACTGATCCTTGCTACTTTGAATTCTTGGAAATATCAACATCACGGTTTATTTGTTTCTTTTGCAGGAGCATCCAGTGATTTTGATGGAGCCACTAAAATAGCACAGATGATGGTGACACGGTTTGGAATGAGTGACAAGGTGAAAACTCATTATGTGACTTAAAATGCTTTTTTTCTTCTTCTTTTCCTGTCTTACAGTATGTAGTTAGTAATGATTTCATAATTTCGGTCAGAATTTCCCAAACCTGGGTTCGTGAGTTGATGTAAAATATTTTTTTCAAATAAAATGTAATGTATTAAGTCTAAAATCAAAACCAAAATAACAATCAAAATAAAACACTCACTAAAAGATTAAATATTTTAGCCATTCATGTACTTTGGCAAATCCAAGTTTTATTTATTTATTTATTTTATGTAAAAAGAATTTATAAAATTAAAAACATTATCATTTATTAGGCTGAAATGTGAGCTTATTTTATAAAACTTTTAAATTTGGTCAAAGCTGAGTAGTTTTTATGGTCATTTTACAGTTTAGGGTGTTACCGCAGACATTGTTGTTTCCAACTTGCAACCTAAACAACATGTATTTCTATTCTAATATCAGAATTTTCCAAAAATGATTTCAACTGATGATTTCAGGAAACTAAAAATTCAAGACAAATAAAACAAATAATTATAATATTCAAAAAGAAAGGAAGCAAATAGTTATTTGGAGAAGCCATTTGAGTCCTTCCACGTGTTCAAAAGCCATTAGCGTTGTGTGAGTGCTCACATTCCAGACTTAAATCTGTGTTTCGTACTAATCCCTTCTCCAGCACTCAGTTCATACTCAATTTCTAGAAATGAGCAGCGCACATGCAGGGTCTAAACTTCACACACATTCACCCCATCTCTAACGTCAGGATCCTGTTGTAATCAGAAACTTGTGTGAAGCCTTTGTTGAATCACTGTTGTGCCTGTAACTGCTGTTCACTCACCTCTCTTTGCTTTGACCAGCTGGGGGTCATGACCTACAAGGATCTGACAAACCATAGCCCAGAGACCCGGGCTGCTGTAGAACAGGAAATCAGGGTGCTGTTGCAGGTAGGTCTTTAGTTTTTGTTTGTCTTTGATATTTGATCTGATGATTGTGGAAATTCAGCTTCCTAATTTTCTCTTTCAGAGCTCGTATGAAAGGACAAAGAAGCTGCTTAAGACCTACAGCAAAGAACACAAGCTGCTGGCTGATGCCCTGCTGACTTATGAGACTCTGGATGCAAAGGAAATTCAGATGATCCTGGAGGGAAAGTCACTGGAACCCAGATGATTAATTATTGGATTAACAGAGACATTTCAAGCTACAATCTTACAACCTTACCTGTAAATATAAACATCGATAATAAGCGAGACTTTCTAGCCTTCTCTCTTAATATTTTTAATTTTTCAGGCAACACGTTGGCTTTCAAACAGACACTATGCAAATAGAAATCCAGACATTCTATTAAGTTGAGACGGTATATTGATGCCTAAAGTACATACCGTAAAACTTCAAATAATAGCCGAGTCCTAAATAGACGCCTGTCTCTTTTACACGCCTGGTGTGGCGACAGGTTTGGATAAATAAAGGCCAGTCTCAAATAGAGGCCTGGTCTGTTTTTTAGTTTCGGGTTGTATTTAATCTTCTAAAACCCGTCAGATTAAGCCAGTTCTATGGAGCAGATTGCGCACGCAAGAGAGCCCTGCACATCTGGGCGGGAGCTGTTAGTGCAAGCAAGGCAGGCAGAGTAAGCGGAGGCCGGAGAGGGAGAAGTGCAGGAGAGCGACGAGGAGGAGGAATTCGCCAATGAACTTGTAGTTGAGGATCGCGGTGATGATGATAGTGATGAATATAGGGTCCTTTTGTATCACATGATTGCAGTTGTTTTACAGGGTAGCCTTCATTCTTTCTTGTTGATGTGTTTCTGGCAACTAGTTCATAGGCTCGATGGATATTACCGGTAACTTGTAATGTTCAGCCCATGGCTGTCACATCGTTTCGTTTTTTTATGCTGCCAATAATCTAAAGAGGGTCGCACTCGCACAAGAAGACACCAGACGCGCACTTTGTCAGTTTATGGCCAGCAATATAGTTATGTTTAAGGATATTATGGAATTAAGATCATGTCTGTACTATGTTATGATTGTACTGTACAATTAAATACAATCGTTGCTTAGTCTGCAGTCTGAATTCACTTTACCTCAGAGCGTCTCTTAACTAAATCCGATAACATCTGCAATTTTCATTCAAGCAGCTGATTTCTGTAAATGAATGTAAAACTGAATGTATATTGCAGCACAGGGTGAAGTCAGTATTAACGACGATTTGAGACCATGTACACTCATAGAGAATAGTGTTCGAATTTTAAAGACGTGGCGCTGCGCTTCTCGTCTGGTGTGCGACCCCCTTTAGACATACGGAAATATAGTAGGCTAATTCTGACATTAACTGATTTGTTAAACACAAACACAGATATGGTAACCTCCTACTGTCATGCTCATCTCAACACTAAATGAAAGGCCTGTCTCAAATACAAGCCGGTGCAGTTCAGCGATTTGGGAAAATAAAAGCCCGAGCTATTATTTGAAGTTTTACGGTATGCCTTAGCAGCGAACCAATGAACATGGTTACTAATCATTTAAACTGTAAATGTTTTGTTTTTAGAAGCTAAGTATATAGCAGGGTAAAGGATGATGTTCATAACTTGCTTTATTCATCCCATTCTTTGTTGCCCAGTCATCAAATTGAAGCCCTTGTTATTTTAAGAAATAGAGAAAAACAGAAAGCAAAGAAACTTTTAACTTATAAATGGTGCATTATTTTGCTTGAAATCAAATGTCTCATTTTCAGTAATCACAGTAGTACAGATTGTTCAGTTATGAATGTGACTTAGGAATGTCAGTATGCTATCCTCAGTCACATTTGGGTTGCCTGCATGTGTGTGTTTAAACAGCTCAGGTGACTGCACTGTATATATGTTTGTGTTTGAAAAATTATTTGTATGCTTGCTTTTGAAATTAATACCATGTTTATTTCCATTTTTCTCAAGAAATGAACATGGATATGACTATAAATTATATACATAAATAAAGGCTATTACCTTGTCAGTTTCTGAGAGTGAGAATATAAAGCTGGGATTTTAAATGAGTTTGAAATGAAGGCTAAAAATTAATTAGGTTTAAGGTCTTGGATCCTTTTCAAAGGACCAAAATAAAAGACAGGCTGTAAACCATTCGGTCTCATAATCGCAGGTATCAGGTTAGGTGTGCTGAGATAGTCATTGGTTATCTTATTTCAAATTGTGGTCTACACACATTTAGGTCCTGCCTTCTCATCATTCGCTATATGTTTCTTCATGGAAGCCAATTTAAAGCCAGTCATGAATTAGAGTTTCACCTCAATAGCTTTGAGACAATAGCTTTATTGTTTCCAGTGAGGGGAAACTGCAATCAGTGTTATACATCTCTACCCAAGTCTGTAATTACAGAGTTTTGTTACAAGAGGAAGGATTGCACATTTAAAGACCCATTGTTGAAAGAAATTGGTTTTCCCATTGGTTTTCAGCTGTGGAAGGCTTTATAAAAATGCCTAGACGTGGTAGGAGACTGATGAATTCTGGTCAAACCCACGATGAGACCAGCTGAGCTGAGCTCAGAGATTCTTAAGGGTTTTAGAGAGTGCAAAATAAAATAAAATGATCATTTGAAAAAAAAAGAAAACCGGCTAAATGGACGAGGATATCGCGATCATTGGAATTGGCTGCAACTTCCCAGGAGGTAAATATATTTTTTATGAACTCTTCATTTTTTTATAACATTGTTTATGAACTCTTATACCGTTTGTGACAATGCTGTGTGCATTTGAATGAGTTCTCTACTACCTTCACAGGTGAGGGTGTTGATAATTTCTGGAAAGTTCTTGTGGAGGGCAGGAATTGTGTGGTACAGATTCAAGATGAAAGATTTGATACATCAGAGTGGTTTCATCCTGATGAGAGTAAACCAGGAAAAACACAGACGACCAAAGCGGCTCTCATTGAAGGGTAGGAATAATCAGTTCATGATGATACATTTGAGGTTTATATTTACTAAAAAGTGAAATGATAACAATAAAATATATGTCTTATTTCAGATTCAATGAGTTTGATCACAAGTTCTTTGGCATCAGTGATGCTGAAGCTGATTTCATGGACCCTCAGCAGAAACTGTTGCTGCAGTGTGCATATCGAGCTCTAGAGGATGCTGGGATACCCTTGGAAAAAGTGAGCGGAACCCAAACAGGAGTTTACATAGGTAATACAATACATCTAATAAAGTAGTTCACATTTTTAACTTTTGCATGTTTTTAGGAGATTGAAACCATATATTGTGTTTGATTTCAGGTCTTATGAACAGGGACTATGAAACACTTTTGAACAACAGTCCAAGCACAATATCTCACTATAATGGCACAGGAACAGCTATGAGTATAGCTGCCAACAGAATTTCCTATATCTTCAACCTGACTGGACCATCTTTTGCCATTGACAGTGCATGTTCTTCATCCCTAGTTGCCCTTCACTCTGCGTGTCAGGCCATCAGACAAGGTAATGATACTATTTCAATGTTAAAGTCTGTTCATTGCTTGACATTTACATGGTTAATCATCCTTGTTTACTTTATCTCTAGGGGACTGTGAAATGGCTCTGTGCGGAGGGGTCAGCTGCATACTTGAGCCTCGAGTCTTTGTGGCTCTCAGCAAGGCAAAGATGATCTCTCCTGAGGGCACAAGCAAACCATTCTGCCGTACTGCTGATGGCTATGGAAGAGGAGAGGGATGTGGTATAGTCTTACTGAAGCCTTTGAAAAAGGTAGATATTTTACATTGTTAAAAATAAATCTTTTTTTAAATATTGATATAACATTCAGTTATGGTTTATAAAAAATTTAAATGTAATAAATTCAGTTAATTATTTGTGGTTGTAAGCTGGTGATTCTCTTTTTAGGCTCTTGAGGACTTTGATCATATTTGGGGCATTGTGAACAAGACTGCAGTAAACCAAGATGGCCACACCGTCACACCAATCACCAAACCATCCATGTCCCAACAGGAGGCTCTTCTTCACATGATCTACTCCTCTGAGAATTATTTAGTAAATGTCCAGTATGTAGAAGCTCATGGGACTGGAACACCAGTAGGAGATCCTGTTGAGGCAGGAAGTATCTCAAAAATCATCGCCAAAGAAAGACCTTCAAGCTCAGGTCCTCTGTTTATTGGCTCTGTTAAGAGTAACATTGGACATACAGAATCTGCAGCAGGTGTGGCAGGACTCATAAAGATTCTCTTAATGATGAAGCACGAAATCATTGTCCCCTCTGTGTTCTACTCAGCACAAAATTCCAGCATAGATGCTAAAGCTCTCAATCTTAAAATCCCCACTAGAAGTGAGAAATGGCTGTACTCTGGATCCAGGAAAAGGATGGCTGGATTAAACAGCTTTGGGTTTGGTGGCACCAATGCCCATGCCTTAATCAGCGAGTATGTTTATGCTACAGCCCCCGACAGCCACAATCTTGAACCTCTAAAACTGCTTCCACTGTCTGCAGCCACGGATCAGTCTCTTCAGTTGTGCATAGCTGACACGTATCAGAGGATTTTGGTAGATGAAACAGTTGATCTACAAGCTCTTGCTTACACAGCTGCCTGCAGAAGAAGCCACATGAAACACAAATTTAGGAAAGTCTTCACTGCATCATCTGTATCAGAGTTAAAATCACTACTCGAAGCTAGTATGAACAAGAAATTAGCCCCAGTAAAGCAGGACCTAAAGTTGGTTTTTGTATTTTGTGGAAATGGCGTTACTTACAGGGGAATGTGTAAGCAGCTACTGAAAGAAGAACCAGTTTTTAGGGAAAAGGTCAAAGAGGTGGAAAACTATTTCCAGAAGTTCAGATGCACCAGTATTTTGCAAAAGATCGCAAGCAGCTATGACAATGAAGATTTCTCTAAACCAAATGTTGTCCAGCCACTTCTTTTTGCAATCCAGGTTGCCATTGTTCACCTTTTGAAGCACTGGGGCATCAGACCAGATATTGTTCTTGGACACTCAGTGGGAGAGGTTGCTGCAGCTCATTGCTCTGGTCTGCTGTCTCTTGAGGATGCAGTAAAGGTTGTCTACTATCGCAGCGATCTACAGACCAAAGTGACGGGTGGGAGGATGCTGGTCATTGGTAACATTGCTGTCCCAAATATCCTGGAAATCCTCCCTGCATACACAGGAAAGATCTGTGTAGCTGCTGTGAACAGTCCTATGTCATGTGTGCTGTCAGGTGATAAAGAAGCTATTGATAATGTGCACCAAAAGCTTCAGTCTTTTAAGAGCAAGAACCTGTTCCTTCATGTCTTAGATGTTCCTGCTGCCTACCATAGTCATATGATGGATCCTATACTGGGCCAAATCAAAGACAGCATTGGACATTTAACTCTGAATGAAATGGAGTGTGAACTATTTTCCACCGTAACAGGAGAGATGTGTAATCATGGGGACTTTGTAACAGGTGAATATTGGGCAAGAAACATCCGAAAACCTGTTGCATTTGAACAAGCAATTAAATTAGTTTCCAACCACACAAGGAACACAGTCTTTGTGGAAATTGGTCCAAGACGGGCTCTGCAGAGGAACATCATGGAGATCCTGGGAAATGACACCACAGTGCTAACTTCAGTGCATCCAGATAAAGACCACGAGACCATGTTCACCACTGTATCAAAACTGTTTGAGCTGGGGGTCAATGTGAAGTGGGACGAGTTCTACAAAGGGTTTGAAACAAAGCTTATTGCTTTCCCAAAGTATCAATTTGAATGTCAAAAAAATGAGGTATACTTTGAGGACGTAAGACGGGGAAATGACACAATCTCTCGCAGTCCACATCCACTGATAAGTCCAAGTAAACGTGATGGCAAAGTGATCAAGTGCAACCTGTCAACATGTACTTCCTCCTACCTTTTGGAACACAAGAACAATGGCATCTCAATTGCCCCAGGGGCATTGTATGTTGAATTGGCTTTTGCATCTGTAATGGAAACTGCAATTCCAAAGAGGCCTCTTAATTCATTTCAGCTCAAAATCAACTTTCAGAGTTTGTTTGTTTTAACTAAAAACTGCCCTCCTCTGAAAATCACACTTGACACATCAAAGGACGCAACCACATTTCAGGTTCAGTCCTCTAGTACTGTGCATGCATCAGGCACCATTAGCCATGAAGGGGGACCAGCTATGATAGAACAGCAAACCATTCACCTCAATGCTGTTTTGGAGAGATGTCCATCAGTCATTGAAGCAAAGGATGTGTACAGCACTCTTAATGATGTAGGGTTTGAGTACGGGCCCAACTTCAAACAACTTGGTGACATTCACTATGGACAAGAATTCAAGGAAGCAGTGACCAGTGTCAGGATTGCAGAGGGAGTACTCAATCATCTATATGAGTATTGCTTGCACCCAGTGGTCCTAGATTACTTCTTACAAATGTCCTCAGTTTTAGCAGTAGTCTCTAGCACCATCAGGCCTGGATTTCCCTCTGCAATTGGTAGTATGGTTATATCTGCACCTCCCCGTGAAAACATGTTCATGTATATGAGACTGACCAAAGAAATGCCAGACTACTTTGAGGTTTGTGGTTGTTTCACTGACAAAGATGGACATGTGTTGATTGAGCTAAGAAATGTCAGAATTAATTTTCTGGGAAGACAAGCACAGATTAGGGAATCATGTTTCTTTTATAACCAGAAGGTTGACATTCATGCTGAGAGCAGTTTCCCCAGTAGAATCAAGGCTTTGGTCTTTGAGGATACCTTGGGTATCGCTAAAGGTTTGGAGCCATATTTGCACCCAAAATCTGTATTTGTTCCTCCACCCAATTTAACAAAAAACTCAGCCTTGCAGGTCCAAGAATTACTGTTGAGGTCTCCATGCAGTGCTGCAGACATGGAACTGGATGAGATCCTGTTTATCTGGGGTGCTCAGAATATTAGTCACCTCAAATCTGAAGCCATTCTAGAGTCCTTGGTAGACAGCTGTGAACTTTACCGTCAGGTTGTTTTGTCTTTAAGAAGCTGCAGTCCTGTTTGTTCCATCCGTGTCATTACATACAAGTCAGCAGAAGGAACAGTTGAAGGAATAAGTTCTGGATTTGTGTTATCTGGCATGACAAGGGCATGTGCTGCAGAGTTGTCAGGCACTTCTTTCCAGCTCATTGACCTTTCCACAGTGTCAACAGAGGATATAGAAGCACTGGCTCATGTGCTTAACTCATACAAAGCCCAAGAGTGTCCAGAAGTCTTCATCAGCAAAGGGAAAGTTTACTCTGCTGTAATAACTCATACTCCTGTCACCACAATTAGGGAAGCAAAGACTGAATCAAAAACCCTACAGTCCCAGGACTTCACTTTGCAGACAACCAGTCCCTACAGGATGACCGGCTTATCAGCTTTTCCTTCAGCGAGTTCAGTCCAGACTATTGAGAGTAAAAACATTGAGGTTCAGCTGAGTAAGGTGTGTGTGCACTCTTCCGATTATTTTCCAGTTAGTACTTCAGACTTAAACTTTGGTCAGACGATGTATTGGAACAAGCACACAACACAGAACCACGGTCTTCTGGCACTTGACTTCAGCGGGATCATTACAGCTGTGGGAAAGGATGTCAGCAAACTTAAAGTGGGAGACCATGTTGTCTGTTGTTATCCTGTAAAAGCAACTTCCAAAGTCATCCTCCCAGAAGATGTGTGTTTCAAAATGAAAAGGCTTCCATTCCTAAAGGATGCACCATGTGTTTCATACTTTGTCCTTATCTGGGAGATTTTGCAGAGTGTGTTACCCAAGTCCAAACAACAGCAAAGTTTGGGAATCTTCTCTACTGATCGTGACTCAGCCCTGATCAAGTTATTGACACTCATAGCAAGTAAATCAGGCTGGAGAGTTTTTACAGAGACTGAAGTAAGTGGATTAGTCCAAAATACAAAGCAGTGTCTTCTTTTTGTGATTCTTCCTCCATATGATTCCTTGCTTCTGACAGACATTGTAAGAGTTGTCAATGCAAATCACATCATTGCAGTATGTGGCATCCGTGAGCCATGCTACTCTACAATAAATGGAATTCAGAGGGTTAGTGAGAGAACTTGCTTCCAGACACTTGAGATGTCTAAAATCTTCCAGAAATCAGGTCTTAAGGCACACGGAGCTCTTCTAAAGAAATGGCTAAAGGGAATGCACTTACACAAAGCATGGCCATCAATACAAAGCAGTACTTTTCAGATGGCTCCCCCTCAAGGTATTCCTCCTCAGTCGTTTGAACAGTCTGGGTCTTATTTCAGTGCAAGCACTCTGGATGTGATAGCTCTGGCCAGTGATGACACTAGGAGCAAGATGTCTGCCATCCCTTTGCTTCCAAGAACAAAGCAGCTATTCGTAAAGAAAGGTGTGTACATAGTTACAGGTGGTCTCTCTGGTTTGGGATTTGAAACTGTTAAGTTTATTGCCCTCAGGGGTGGGGGATGCATTGCCACTCTCTCAAGGAGTGCGCCATCTGAGAAGGTACAAGAGGAAATGAGCAGTCTCCAGAAGAGATATGGGGTAAGAATTCTCACTCTTCAGTGTGATGTCTCTGTGTCAGAAGAGGTGATGGAAGCCATTACTGTGATTGCAAAACATTTTTTCTTATGTCCAATCAGAGGGGTGTTTCACAGTGCTGCTGTGCTACATGATGGATTACTGGAAACCCTTGATAGATCTCTTTTTCAAAAAGTCCTGCAACCTAAAGTTTGTGGTGCTCTTAATCTTCACCTTGCCACTCTGCACAGCCAGACTCTTGATTACTTTGTGTGCTATTCCTCGATCTCCTCATTCATTGGAAATGCTGCACAAGCAAACTACGCAGCAGCTAATTCTTTTCTGGACACGTTTTGCCACTACCGACACAATATTGGACTTGCAGGCCAGTCAATCAATTGGGGACCCCTTAAACTGGGCCTGCTAAGGAACAAAGACAATTTTCAAAAGTTCCTGGAAACAAAAGGGCTGATGATCATGGATGTGACAGAGATCCACGAAGCACTAGAGCACTGTCTGTTAAATAACAATCCCCAGCAGGTGGTCTGCAAATTCAATTTCAGGAACCTGAAGAACCATGTCCTTTCTCAGAATTTGTCTCTGAAGTTTCGCTTGTCTGCTTTAGTGGAGGAAGAACTGAAAAACACCACAGTTGATGAGTACTCCAGGATAAATGTTCAGTCATCAGTGGATGACTGTGTTAAAGGGATTATGACTGAAATATGTAGTGTTGATTCTGATGATCTTAGTGATGAAACTGCGCTCACTGCACTAGGAATTGACTCAATGCTGGCCATGACATTGCAAAATCGCTTGTTTCAAGAGATAGGTGTGAATATTCCTCTTGTTGCTTTGCTTGATCCAAGCAGTACACTATCCTCATTGGCTGAATTGATAAAACAGAGTTCAGATGAGGACTGTGAGATTTCTGTGCACCTGTGATGCAAAGTTATGTATTTTGTCCATAAGACTGAAATGTATAAAAATTAAATGTGCTTATTTTTTTGTGCTTATGTTTTGTTTAGCTAAACCTCTTTAGAAAATGCTGCATTGCTTAATTGTTGCAATCTTAACCACAATATTGTTATGTGTGACAAATATTGGATGTCAAACATTAAAATCTTGATTTCAAACATGAATTTTGTAGGCATGCCTCATCATTTTACTGCCAAATGCATAAATCCACTGATGTTTTTATGCGTGCATATTAAGCTATGTGCAGAAATAGGCTCACTGTAAACATTGAGTGCACTAAACATAATAGTTTTTAATAGAAATGTATAATCTTTCTAAAATGATAATCCTCAACCATTCACAAATATGAAAAATACTAAACAAAGCTGGTGTAAAAGATGAAACTATTCACAGTTCTTATTATAATCCTTACTCGGGCAATCCTCTTTTCTCAAAGAAAGTACAACAGCACGTGCAGTACAGAAGCAAAGGGAAAGTATATATTTTAAAACACAGTGAAAATATAAAAGGCAGGAATCATTTTGTGGCTGTTTAAATAAGCCAATAAAAATAGTTAAAATCTGTGTATTTAGTTATGTCTTTAATGAGCTTTCACACATTGAACAATCCATAAGAAAACACTGTAAACCTCTCATAAATACAGAGCAAAATATGGTTACATTTGTGCATTCAGTTAGTTTATTTCACAAAAATTAAGAAAAAAACTACAAAATTTTACTTTTTATATATAACTAAATAGAAATATTTGCATATCCAGCAAAAATAAGACATTTAAATATTTTCTGAGAGATTGGGGCTCGGTCATGAAACAATACATTTATGTTTAAATCCATTTAAACCCATTTTTATGTAAATTGTTGCATTCAATTGAATTTGACAATTTATTAAGGTTTTATGAACGACTTACACAAAATTGTTATCCTTGTGTTTTGTAAACGAGTCTAGTTGTTCTTTCATTTAGGTGTACATTTTGTAAACATTTTTAAAAGTGGTTTTTGGCTTTTTAAAATATTTTTTTTACAGATGAATCGGGGCCACTAATTCGTGAAACCCCTAAAAGGTCCTAAAACCATTGGCCCAGGTATATTTTTGTAGAAAAAATGCCATGTTCTTGTCTTGTTGATTTATATTACATTAGTTCAATTTAATTAGTAATTTTAAACATATAAATGTAGTACACATACAAACAGGATATATTCAGAAGAAAATGAAGTATAAGGATTTTACAAAATGGCCAAATCAGAAGAGTTAAGAGTGGGAACATTTGAATCTTGAATGTGGTTGCTATTTCCAAAAACACAAATCTGACCTTCAGAGTTTTGACCTTTTGATTGACAGTTGACTCTTAACATGGTATCATCAGATGGTGTATACATGTGAACCTCATAGGTCTGATTGTCCACTCTGAACATTGGGATGGTGCTTGCCACACACATGTTATTTTCTTGGACATGATGATTGTTGCCGGTTATCATCCATATGGCAGAGCCCGGCTGAGTCTGACATGTTCGGTGGTTGTCGGGTTGAAAATTGCGATTGTCGTAAATTTCCCGCTCTTTCACCTCAACATCCCTTGCCATTGCTTGAACATTATTGCCGTGACTGTTCTTCATAGCCTGCTCTTCAGGGCATGATTTCTTGTTAGCTGGTGTGCCACTACACATGTCAAAAAAGGTCAGAAAAACTGGGATAAAAGTTAAGCCATGGAAGAGACCAGATAATATTACCAAGAACATAATTTTAAAGAAAGTTCTAAAGATGTAGTTCTTCGAAGCAGACAACACTACCACCCCGAGAATAGTAGACACAGCCCCCTGCAAAATAGGGTAACCTAAATGAAACAAGGCCTCCACTGCCTTTTCATTCGCACTGGGCTTTTTGTTGGAGACAAAGGCGTAAGATATATGAGCAGAGAAGTCTACAGAAAAACCAATGCAGACAACAAGAATGATCATGGAGATGGTGTCTAAATTAACATCCCATAATGCCATGAAACCAGTGACCCCCACAATGACTGATGCGATAGAAAAAGTCACCCAGAGAGAGCACAGAGGGTTTGGGATGAGGAGAAGGGAGATGAGCAACATTACGGCCGTCGTAACCGCAATATTCTGGATGGTGTTGGTGACTATTACTGCATACTGGTCATGGTAGATGAAGGCAGGGTGGTAAACCAGTAAAGGAACAGGGCACTTTTGTGCTGTCTCTCTTAATTTATTCAACATATTCATCTCATCCAGGGCTGTAGAGATATTTACGGTCTGGATGAAAAAGCGAGACGCGTGAATGGAGTTGTTGGTGAAATTGACATCCTGCTTGAAATCAGAATAAAATCGCAGAAATGATCCCAAATTATCTTTGAAGACATCTTCAGCACTCAGATTGAGTTTTGAGTGATATCCATAGTACTTGTATGATTTGATCCAGGAGGTGAATATATCCTTTTCAATGAAAGATAAATTTTTGAAATCTTCAATGCAAGTTTCAAGATCTGACATGTACTTTTCGTCCCAGTACGGAAATTCCCGTCGGATGACAACCATGATGTTTGGGCCATATTCAGAGAAATATGCCTTCTCGTTGTCGTAGTATTTTACCACATAAGAATCATCGGCTGCCAAATTACGAAGATCGATTCCTTCTTGAATTTGGAAGCAGCCATAAATGCTGATAATCAAATAGATGCAATAAAGCACAATCACAAAGACCTTTGTCCCCGATTTTGTCAGAAAAGGGCCATAGTATTTTTTAAAGAAGTGATTCATGGGCTGTACCTCCTCCTTGCCAGTATGAGGGTCGTAAGCGCCTCCCACGCAACATAATTCATACCACTTCGACTGACCTATAGGGCACTCCTCTGGTACTTCCTTGCAGGTCAACCAGTGCTTGTTGCTGTTCTCTCGCCGTCCGTTAAGAACGAGGAACGCTCCGAAAAATGTGATGCTGTAGATGTAGCAGAAGAGGATGGAGGTGCTGGTGTACAAGCAGAAGGAGCGGACGGACCGGAAGGGCGTCATGAGGCCGATGTAGAAAGCGAGCACGTCCGTGAGCGTTGTGATGGTGATCGAAATGGCCGCCTCTTTGTACGTCTTAGACAGTCGAGTCTCTACTTGATCGTGAACATTCGTCTGCTGCCAGCAGGAAATGAGGATGAACATGTCGTCCACTCCGATCCCTATTTAGAACACAACAGAAAATCCCTGTTTAATCTGATAATATATATTAAAGGGATAGTTCACCTAAAAATTGTAATTCTGTCATTAATTACCCTCACGTTGTTCCAAACCTGTAAGACATTCATCTTTGGAACACAAATGAAGTAGCCTAGAAAACTAGACGCACCCTAGCAGCAGCAAAATATATTTTGCAGCCAGGGCAGTCTAGCAACTCTACATTGACTTTCGAGCTTCAAAAACCTAAATTGGGTCAGGCCAATCACATCGTGTATAGAGTAGGCGGGGCGGGCTTAACATAATGACCACAGAGTTGCGACGGTTCCCTGCCACTTGAAAACAAAGAATGACGGCTGCTGGAGAACAGTCTTTCGAATCGGCTTTGTCCACGACTCTGGAGGACTTGGAGTTAGGTTTTTCTTTGAGAAAAGAGCATAGAACGGCACTTAAGTCATTCTTAAAAAAGGAAGATGTGTTCGTAGTTTTGCCGGCCAGATATGGCAAAAGTTGAATCTATCAACTAGCTCCGCTCAGAGGCTCCGCTGTTGGGACAACGCTCTGGTTGGTTGAAGCGCTGTCCTATTGCGTGCAGAGGGAATTTGAAAGACAGCCGTTTATCCCGCCCCTCGGATTGAGCCGTGTCTATGGTGAGTTGCCAGACCAAACATCTTGATGTAGGTCTGGCTTGCCAGGCTACAAATGAAGATCTTTTTGATGAAATCTGAGAGCTTTCTGTTGACAGCTACGCAACTACCACTTTGAAAAGAGACTCGATCGCTTTATATGATGAACATATGTTATTTAGGCTTTTATTCACATATAAACATTCATCAACTCACACATCAGTCATGGAAACGGAAGTTCAAGCATGTTCGCTTGATGTGCGAGAACCAATGAGGTTTATTTTTGTGTTACGCAGCACATTTGAGCTTCTGCAAGAACCAATGAGGTTTATTCTCGTGTTACGCAGCACATTTGAGCTTCTGCAAGAACCAATGAGGTTTATTCTTGTGCGTCAAGCAGGTTCGGTTGAGCTTTTTTTATGTTCACTAATCAATATTTAAATGTGAATAAAAGCCTAAATTAAAACTGTTCATCAAATGAAGCGATCATGTCTCTTCAGAAAATTTGGACTAAACCGCTCAATTCATATGGATTAGTTTTACAATCTCTTCTTTATGAACTTTTTAAAGTGTCAAAATGGTAGTTGCGGAGCTGTTAATGGAGGGACAGAAGCTCTCAGATTTAATTAAAATGTCTTAATTTGAGTTTCGAAAATGAACGAAAGTCTTACAGGTTTGGAATGACATGAGGATTTCATGATATAATTACATTTTTGGGTGAACTAATCCTTTAACATAGTACAGCACTGGTTTTACGAAGTTATTACCTAATATAAGGAATGGAGAATTAGCAACTGTCATGACAAATGGGACACCAATGTGTAACATCATCCCAAAAGCCGACAGAACAGCCAGTCCAGCGGAGAGCACCCCAAATGTGGCAACCCATACTTTATTTCTGACACAGTCAAACCTGGAAAACAGAGAAAATATATTTGAATACATTTTAAAGAATTTCTCATGGTTTAGAACTAATCTTATTTTGAATCATTTTCATACAAGATTCCTTAATTCATTTTGAATACAGTAGGGATTCTAGAACAAATCAGGTGTGCATTAAAATGAGCCTAACTAGATTGGTCATCAAAAATAGCCTAACTATTCAGGTTAACATAGCCTACCTCAGACAAGAAAGAATTGAGAATGCAATGGCAATGACGTATGTGATAGAGAAGAGGGGAATCACATCCCTTGTGTTTGCCTCAAATTCCATCTGCCTTGACAGAGATGTGGAATGGGTCACCTGAGGAAAATGATCATACTAACATACATTACCATTATACTGACATCATCATTTCTGATTTAAAGAACAGTTACATCAGGAGAGCATTTTAACAAACTTAAAAGCAAATTAAACAACTAGCAACTTTACCATCAATAAAGTCCTCAAACAGTACATTCATAAAATATGACCTACCTTAATGAAGTTTAGTGATAAATTAGATGGAAAAACCTTAAGGAATTCGTTCAGCCATAAATCTGTTCTGGTACGATTATCCTCCTTCAGGAAATATAACAGGCGCACTGACTTTGCACTTTTAATAACAGTGGAGTTTATATTCACTCCACCAACCGAATAGCCCAGGAAAATGTACGAGAATCCGAAACGAAAGAACGGGAAGGTGAGCTCGGTCTTTTCTAAATTGTTACCATAATATTTGTAAATATCCAGTATCTTGTTAGGAATGCATTTCTTGTACCGTCTTGCGCAAAGTCCCTCAAAAGTGAGCACCTCGTGACCCATAGCCACATTCAGCTCCTTGACCTTCCTATCTAAAGTAACTATCTCCTGAAAGGCAGCATCTGTGAGGATGTTGGAGGATCTTGATACCGCTATGAAGGACGCGTAAACTCCATCCGTGTAGAGTCTTTGGTTGGAGAACACCGAGTCGTTCTGCGGAAAGTTTTCCTGCACAAACTGCCTCTCCAGTTTGGCAGGACCGTTCACAGGTGTGAACTGATCCTCAATGTCATTGGCCTCACGTTCTTCTAAGAAATAAAACCCACTCCCCAGCACCGCAGAGATCACCAGAGGAGAGATGAAGAACCACCACGGGTAAGTTCCCACAAAGCGGCCGAACTTCTGGAAGCAGATGGAGATCGGCTTCTCCACGCAGTCTGTGGTGCATCCAGCCATGTTCACCGGCATTTTGAAGGATTAAAGGGAAAAAGTTAAGGGGGAGCTAAATGGATTAAATTAACATAAAGCTCACTTTCTCTATATCAGTATTGTGGTTGAAGCATGAAAAGTTATAACTATAAACTAGTTAAAATTTGATTTAGAAAGAGCATAATGCATGCGGAGTATTTGAATACGCTGACGCATTTTTGCGTGAAAATCTACAGGGAATAAGCCGAGAGCGACCACTGACGGGCACATGCAGAAAATTATATTTAGACTAACAAAATAACCACAAACGCAAATCACGCAGTGTTCCTGTTTTTATAGGAGTGTGCTTTAATTAAGCTTGATGCATGAGTTATTAAATAATGCATTATAAAATAAGTTATTTAGCATTATTTTATTAAAAATCGTTTTGAATGTTGCAGCATTATTAGCTTAAAAGGGCAGGGCACTAGGCATAGTAGTGAGGTAAATTATAATTATGAATTAAATATTTGTTTTTGTAACTGTGTTCCCAGAACATTAAATAATCAGTCACATAATCTGATCTGTATTTCATAAAAAGTTACATTTCTTGCTAATTAAATGAAGTCGTAATTGCCGTAAATAAGAGAAGACAACACGTGACGCTGTAGGCTACTTAGAGCTAAATGTCCTCGGATTCGAACTTAAATGTTTATTTTGCTCAAAATAAGTCGTAGCTCTCAAAAATTAGGAGTCTAAAATTGTAATTACGACCCAGACAGCACTAGTGGTGGCCACATCTGGGTCATGTGGATTCCACTGGTACTAGATCTGGGCCTACATGTTGTCTGGGGAGTTCTACGATCACGTGAATGCTTTTTACAAGTCAGAATAGTTAGTGAACGCAGCAATATCCCACATAATTAATAGGCCTATATATTAGAAAAAAGTTGCTAAAAACTCTCATAAAGGTTCTTTATTTGGACTTCATCAGATTCAGCAAAGAATCCTCTTCAGAAACCTTTGGCTGTACAGGGCTGAGTTGGCATTATGGTTCTTTGGATATTATGCTGCATTCACGCCATGTCGTAATTATAATAATCATAATGTCGTAAATAAAGCGGCATCTGCTCTCTAATTTGATACCATACGCCGATCTGTCGGCACAGCGCCGCTTCAAGTCGAACACACCTTTTGCAGTGGTCATGTGGTACAGCGACTGCATGGTACAAGTTAGCTTTTTAGAAAATTTCGAGTTTACACGTTGTAATTACAAGTCCTACAAGCATGTGAAGGCTTTTTACAGTTCAGAATCATTCCGTAACTACGCACCTTTAAAAACATTCTTGCTGTCACATTATTGGTTCTTCAGGTTAGTAGCATATTTCTGGGGTCTTTAAAGCAAGATGGTTTTCTAAACAACTAGAGAATAAAAAGTTTGTGTAAATGGTTATCAAACTGACTGTAAAACCTTTTTGGTTCTGATTGGAACCTTTAGAGTGAATGAGTAATAGGCTAACATCCCTGCATATAATAAACTATTCGGCTCAAATGCTATAGACCAGTTGATTTAAGGCGAAAACAGGACTTACGTCGCGGTTTCTGCTCCTTTTGCTCCATCAGGACAGAGTGATGTGAGGAGAGAATGACATGCAAGTTCATTACTGAACACAGAGCTCCATTCATGCCTTTCAATTACCTCAGTGGTTAATTGCCTCAACAAAAGTGGCTTCCATTCTCATAGCGCTTGTGATTTGCCAGTAGGGGCCTCAAATTATTATCATGCTCTTTTGTTTGTACAGCTCTTATTTTACTGTATCAAAGAGTACCTTACTTGGAACATGTTCAAACACATCTGTTTGGTTGAAATAATTTCATTATTTTTAAATTTTTTTAATGTTGCAGTTTTAGTTTTTTTCTGAGAAATAAGATATGACAGGCCATGTACATTTTTGTTGACCACTAGGTGGTGCTAGTGACCATTTTTCATATTCCCCTCCATCACTATTGGGCAATGAGTTGTTGTTATGGTGACGGGTCACAAGGAGAGAAAAGCTGCAGTTGAAGGTCGTCATGGAGACTGTGTGAGGGGAAGGCAGAGCTGATTAAAGGTTGTCATGGTGACTGGGTCAGGGTGAAAATAAAGATGAGAGATTGCCATGGATACTGAGATAGGAAGAGTTGCTGCACTGGCTTCTTTTTATAGTATCATGTATGTATGTATGTATATATATATATATATAACATAAATGTTTGTAAATATATCGCTTTGACAGCACTTTTTTTATATAAATAAATATACATTATATATATATATATATACACATCTATATCTATATGTATATATAATGTATATTTATATAAAAAAGTGCTGTCAAAGCGATATATTTACAAACATTTGTTATATATATATATATACTGTATATATATATATATATATATATAAAGTCTTTTGACATTGTGTTTGTCTAAAGAAAAAAGATGTAAAATGTACAATATCCAATATAACATATGAGACATATTAAACAAATATATGTACAAATATCCATTGCCATTTATTGGAAATGCTAGGATACAAAAATTCAAATGTATTAAATATATATTTACATAAACTCAGTGCATTTTCAACTACCTGAATCTGTCATCTAATACATCATTTAGTGCATGCATATGTACCTTAATTACTATATATAAGCAACCTGAGACCAAAAACTACAAAATATGTTTTAATTTTCACATAATGTAAAGCCCATCATATTTGATTATATTTGGTAGTCTTTCAAGCCAGTTCTCATTTTGATAGTAGTATTTCTGATTTTGACAGATGGGCCAATCTCAGGCAGACTGCAATAAAATTTGAAGCCATCAGGAAGAGAGTTGAGTTTTCATTCCCATGTGATTCCGAGGATCTTACAGCTGAGTTCCCAGAGGCGCCGGGCCGTCTCATCATCCATGGCAGCCCGGGAGCATTTAGCAGGAGCACAGTCACTGCGTGGAGAGCAGAAAACAGGTGAGAATGAGCAACCATCGTCTAACAGCGGTGCTTCATTTGTAAATGAATAATTGCAGGATGAAAAACAGCAATTAAAAGGCGCTATGACTGACGCTGACCATACATCTTCAGTTTTCCAGGAAAATACAACGACTAAACGGTGATGGCACAATAAAAGCATCATTCACAAGTTTCTGCACGGCCCTAACTACAGCCTAGTGTATTATTATGTTATGTGTATAGCTACACTGAGACCAAATATCATTCAGTTGATCAGTGATATTCTCTCTTGCCTCTTCCATTACATCGAACTCCCGTTGCTTGTGTCTCCCGCTAGCCAGGTGTGCAGTTCCATCTTCTCTGGATCTCTTTTGATCAGAAACACCATCAGCTTTACTCGCGGATATGAAAAATGAAAATATGCTTGACTCTCTTTTATTTTTTTTACATTTTGGCGATAGTAACTCATCTTTTTGGGCATAATTCATCAGGTATATACACTCTCTCTAAACGTTCTGCTATGCACTGTGCGCAAAACAATACGCACCGACCTATAAGAGTGATTTTGAACTAAAGAAAGCTGATTGGTCAAAACTATGGCCAATAGCGATACATAACCTCCAAATACATCCGCATAAACTGGCGCTCGCTCTGCGTCGCTCTGTCACTCTCACACGCATGCACTGTCACCATATTATGCACTTGTTAATAATGTCGGATCGTTTAAAGCCAAATCCAAAATCTGACATTTTCCACAACAGGATCGAGATCAAATTAAGCACCGTCTAATCGACTATTTAAAAACATGACTGAACTGTAGCTGTTTTATGAAACATCATGACATCAGAGTTAAAAGATTATCAGCAGTAACTGAATGCTGGATGATAATGATATTGAACTGAAAGATAATAGAACATGACCTATTGGACTTTTGTGTGTTCACGCTGTACTATAGGTAGATGAAATTACATGGTAAACTTACTCTTTTCTGAGGCAAAATGCTGAGATTGAGATGAAAATCCACTGACCTGTAATATTTGCCGCTCTCTGTCTCCAGTTCAGGAGCCACGGCGCAGTAGATGGTGGTCTGAGCTCCCTGCACAGATGTTTTGGTGAAGGGCTTTGCCAACCACATGGCGGCTTGCTGAGCTTTATTCAAGTGCCTCCACAGTTCAGTCTGAACCACACCAGGATGGAGAGCATACGCCGTTATTCCAGTACCTGAGACGCCACACAAGACCAGACGAGAAACCATCAAACATCATATTATTGGACTGGAATAATGTAAAGTACAAATGCACAACCCACGACACGGTCAGATATTATCCAGGATCAGGGGCAAAAAATGGCACAGAAATTAATTTAAAATGTGTTTTTATTTTATATCATATTCTTTTTTATTATATTATATTATATTATATTATATTATATTATATTATATTATTTAAAAGTATCTTTTATATTAGGCATTTTAGTGATATTTAAATAATTTATTAAAAAGTTAATTGAGTGAAAAAAATGTATATTATTTAGACACTTAAAAATAATAGAATAACTAACAAAAAAATTAAAGAATACATTTTAAAATAATAAAAATATATACAAATTAAAAACATAGTGCTTAAACATTTAAATAAATAAAAAACATACAATGTAAATTTGACAGACCTTCTAGTCTTTTGGCCAACGAGCGAGTGAACAGAACGTTTGCCAGCTTGCTCTGGCTGTAGGCTTTGTTTTTATCATAGTTCTTCTCACTGTTGATGTCCTCCAGGTTGATGGTCCCCCATTGGTGTGCCATGGACGAGACATTAATAATCCTTGCGGGCATTGATCTTTTAATTAAATCCAATAACAGGTATGTCAACAGGAAGTGACCTACAGGAAGAAGGACAGCTCTGATGTCTCCCTTCATTTCTTTTAAGGTTTAAAAAAAGGTGACAGATTTGGACAAATTAGATAGGCTTACCCATGTGGTTCACCCCTATTTGCATTTCTAAACCATCTGCTGTCTTTCCGTAAGGACAAACCATCACACCAGCGTTATTGATTAAGATGTTGACTTGTTTCTCCTCTGAAAGACAATTCCAGATGCATCAGTGTAGTGCTATATGAGGAAGACATTTATAGAGGAATTTTTATAACTCACCTTTATTGATTTTTTCTGCAAATTCTCTGATTGATTTGGAATCTGCGAGGTCAAGTCTGTTGGTAACAACATCCTGGTTTCCTGAAGCATCCTTAACTTCCTTCAGGGCTGCATCTGCTTTCTCCAGATCTCGGCATGCCATAATGATCCGTGCTCCTAAAGAAATGACAGCAGAAAGACAAAAAGACACATTTTTTCCATATGACAATATATTAGTATTAAACTTTATAGAAATAGGGTTGCCTACCTCTCTTTGCCAGGTCAATGGCTGTCTCTTTGCCAATTCCAGTATTAGCTCCAGTTATTATAACAGTTTTACCGTCAAGTCTGGCATCAGATGACCACGACCGAAACATATTTCTGATGGGAAAAGGAAAGGATAAAGGTAATTAGATTTTATATTACTCAACTTGGTTTCTATGGGCGTTGAACTAGTTTCGCGTGATCAATTCAAAAGTAATAAAACATGTTTTCATAATCCTTCGTTTTTGCCCAGTCATGTCTGGTCAGTCCTGTATTCAAACCATCAGAAATATTTCATCATATGATATGAATGAAAATACCGTTGCTTTACTTCCTCGACACAATCTGTATTGTGCAACATTTCACTGTCAACATCTACTATAACAGCTATTAAATATAATATATACAGTTCTCTTCATACCTTAGTGCTTGCATTTTACGATGATTTGTATCCAGAAACAAAAAAGAAAGTTTATAAAAACAAGTTAGTGCGATTACGCAGAAATGAACTGAGTAGCTTAGAATCAAAACGCTCGCACTATCGCTAGTGGGAGGAGTCAGATGACGTACAAGGAAGAATCGTGGAGTTGTAGTTTGGGATTGGTCAGAGACAGTAAACCCCGCCCTTTATTACTTCTATTATTATTTTTTATTCTATTTAAACATTAATTCTTGAAGTCAAAAATATTTTTGACTTTTATATTTATTATGTCAACTTAAATACCAGTAGTATCTGAAAAACGGAGAGAATGGGCATATTTTACATTTTAATTATGACTAGACGACGTGATTCTTGGTTTAGCCAGGAGATGTCAGTAGAGGAATGGTAAAGAAATAAACAGGTGTCTGAATATTTACTTTGTATACAATGGACTAAAATTGGGATATTTTGCATATTTCTAATTTAATAATAAAAAATAAAAAATTATATTATGCTTATCAGCAATATCATGTTCTCTTTATCTCCATTCCATTTTCACAATTTTTAATAACCTTTTAGCATTTTTTTATCACCTAAATAGTCAAATAGTCAATAGTCACAAAAACTGTCTTTTCATGCCCCAGTTTATTTCAGTAATTCATAACTTCGCTGAAACTGTCAGAAGGTTGTCATCCTCCAGCATCACATATTTTTAGCTTCAACACTTTAACACTCCAACCCACCTGTCACTCTTTTTTTTCCGTGATGTTTCTCAGAAACTGCAGCATATCGCTCTCAAACACACTGTGCTGTGCACTGTGCACATATTATGTCTAAGAAAGGTCTAAAGCAAAGTTTCTCAGATTGCAGGGATGCCCTTATTAGTAATTTAGCATCTGTGTGTATGCAGAGAAATGCAACATGCATTTAACACACACACACACACACACACACACACACACACACACACACACACACACACACACACACACACACACACACACACACACACACACACACACACACACACACACACATATATATATATAGCACCAGAGGGCAGTATTACCATTTCCAATTTCTGTGTTTATGGACCTTCATGGCAAGATTTATTAGTGAATTACTATTCAGTAGTTAAGGAGCATCACTCACACATATACAGCTCAACTGTGTTCTTGTGCACTATGAATGTTTATGACACCTCACATTTAAACACTCTTCAACACCTTTCAAAGCACACAGGCATCTGAAACAGGAAGTGGGTTGTCAGCCATCAGATGATAGTGTGTAAGTAAACATTTCCTTCACCTGTTAAAAATACAGGACATTCACAGAGAGAGCTATGATTAACAGTCATCTCACGGATGACACATTGAAGGGTTAGTCCAACAAACAAACCTGAAGTGTGCAATACATTCTGCAGCACTTATCTTTTTTTGATTTACAAGTGACGTTTACAAGCTAGATATTAGAAAGCACTCAAGTCAGACGTAAAAATAATTATAGGCCTGATTGTCCTATAATTATTGAGAGAGAGAGAGAGAGAGAGAGAGAGAGAGAGAGAGAGAGAGAGAGAGAGAGAGAGAGAGAGAGAGAGAGAGAGAGAGAGAGAGAGAGAACAATGCTATGCTATTTTGACCATCACACTCTGGACCAGCTCATTAACGTGGTTCTATAATGAACCACTGTGCAATACTAAATATGGGCCCTTCTTTCTTTTGCTTGGTCTGTCAACATGATATGTGTTAGTTAATAATAAGAAAGAATGTGACTGCTGTAGAATTACAGGACCTGAGTGAAAACATTGTTTTCAAATAAATATTTTCTATCTTTGAAATCTAATACAAGCTTGTTGTTTTCTGTGTACTGCACAGTATATGAATACAGACTAATTTTCTTTTCAAATTATTATGTGAAACATAATGCATTATGCAATTACAAACATTTATACAACAATATATAAAATGTATAATGATATTATATCTGGTTTATTTGTCACACTGGGAATGAATGGTTCAGGTGATTTGTATGCCTGCACACTTTGGCAAATGTAATGGGGGACATTCATGTGCACAATGTACTTAGAGTAGTATGGTAGTATGCTATTGTGCTCATGAAAAACAAAAATGGATGGTTATGAATCTGTTGATATAAAGATAAATTATTGTCTACATGGCAGCTGCCTTCTAAGTAACCTCATGAGTGACTGATTTGGAACCCAATATATAGGTAGCAACTCCACACACATATAGGCCAAGCGCTTTGCAGGCAAAACTTTACTTTCAATAGAGTCTGATGTTAGCATGACACAATACTCTATTTGTCACGGATGGTTGCAGGAAGGCAGACGAGGATATATTTCCAAGAACGAAGGTTTAATGTAATGAAACACAGGACAGCAGAACAGGTTGCAACACACACTAAATATAACGGAGATCGGACCGAGACTGACTGAACAGTCGGAACTTAAATACAAACACAGATGACTCTGATTAAAGGAACACAGGTGATACAGATGATGATGATTAACTAAACACAGGTAATACAGCTGAACTAGAAGACAGTAACCATAGAAACAAAGGAGTGGCGGGAAAAGAACAAAGGAAAACAGGAACCAATCAAAACACAAACTTAAATTCCAATCAAGCACTGACACGTGACACTATTAAGCACAAAATACAGCACATGCAAAAATGAGCTGAATAATCATTTACTCTGAACATTCGTTATTGATACTTTTCAGTATTGATTGAAATAGAAGTATACTTTATAATCAGGATTCTCTCTCATCTGCCATGTTGTAGCAGTGCATTCTGGGATAGGCTACTCTGTGAAGGATAGATGCAAATTTGCCTTCAAATTTCTCCTTTTGTCTTCGTCTTTTCAGGTTCTTTCACGACTAACTGGCGTGAAGAAAAGCTCAAAGAACCTGTCTCAGACTTTAATGTGTTTCTGCATGATGTCACTTGTGCAAGTTTCTCACTTCTCCTGAATACCTTGACGATTGTGATTCATTATTTACCCTCTTTGAGTCAAGGTACAGTACTTGTGGTGGCATTTTCTGGATTATATTGTGTGTGTGTGTGTGTGTGTGTGTGTGTGTGTGTGTGTGTGTGTGTGTGTGTGTGTGTGTGTGTGTGTGTGTGTGTGTGTGTGTGTGTGTGTGTGTGTGTGTGTGTGTGTGTGTGTGTGTGTGTAACAAAAACTGGGTTGATCACTGTGTCATCATAATTGTCTTTGGAATCGTTCCTTTTTTTGATCTCCAGATAATTCCACAGAAACTAATCACCCCCCGAATAACACACACACACAGTCCACAGGAACACACAAAATGGGTATTACAATTTTCAAATTAAGTTAAAAGGGTCTGAATTACGTAATCAGATATTCTTCACTGATTTCTAGGCACGTGATTTCCAGTTCTGTAATATAATGTGCATAGCGCAGCTCAGATAATTTGATTTTAGAAGAATTTGATGAGAAATGTTTGAGTCTCTTATCAAGACTCAAATCTTACAAGTCTCTTATGCACAGCAAGTCTAGATTTATTTGGATCAAAAATCCGTAAAACGGTAATATTGTGAAATATTATTACAGTTTATAAATAACTGTTTTCTATTTTATTATATACTTGTGTAATTCATCCCTGTGATGCAAAGCTGAATTTTCAGCATCATTCATTCTTCAGTGTCACATGATCCTTCAGAAATCATTAAAATGCTGATTTCTGTAGAAACCGTGATACATTTGTTTCAGGATTGTTTTGTATCAATATAAATGTCTTTACTTCAATCAATTTAATGCATCCTGGCCAAATAAATGTATTGATTTTTGTTCATTTTTTCTTAATCGAAGTGACCCCAAACTTTTGGTCGCTGTATAGTGTTGAAATAATATTTTATTTGCAGAAATAGAAAAACCCGGAAACTAATCTCATCGATATGAAAAGCAATTGAGATAATAAAATTATTCTTTCCTATAAGTCTACATGAGTCTATAAGCTCATCAAACAGAAGATAATACAATTAAGTTTTAGCTACACTCACTTCAAACGAGTTTCAGTGTTTTTAAGTGTCATATAGAAATGTCCCAGATGCAACTCCCAACTTATCCCTGTTCTCCCGAGATTAAATTACCTGCACTAATTCCTGTTGATCTCACCTGTTGATGTAGAACAGGTCACCTCCATAACCTAATGAGTGTGTTTGTGCTATAAGGACCTGCGTTATGTATGGCTTTGGCTTTCTGCATCAATGAGAGTTTTAAGTCTCTGTGAACCTCCAGCATTCTGGATATAAATGTGGGTTATGTTAATGGACTTACAGTGACTTCATAGGACAGGAGCCCTGAGCTACAGTATTATCAACAGGGTCACACCCACAGCCATGGGTATTTTTGTGCTATTTTGGCACTGAAATTAATTTAGATGTAAGTGAGAAGTTTGGTTGGGTATTATGTCAAATAAATGATTGGTCAAACATATTTGACATTTAAAACCTCGTCGATGGCCTGGCATGCCTTGCACCCTTAACTGATATGTTGGGTATCGCAGCAACCAGCGTGCTCAGACAGATCAAGTGTTCAGTGTGATGGAGAGTAAGATCCATCTCTCTAGATCTCATCGCACAGGTCAAACCGTTAGTCAGCACCTTCATAACTCAAGTTGGATATCTGATTCTTTTTTTTCCCATGAATGTCTCAAGATGTTAACTCATTTAACAAGTGTGTTCATGTTGCCGCTTAAATAGATTAACATCTTACATAAGACAAACAAGGGCTTCATCAAGAGGTGACTGTGAAGCACATTTTAGAGTAACTGAGTTTGGTCGATCAGCTTTTTCTGTAAGAGCTGTTAAAAAACTGGAATAACTTACCAATTGTTATTAGACAATGTCATACTTTGACTTGGTTAGAAAGGAGTCAGGTCTGTAATCATTAAATACCCTTGTTTTGTCAAGGTTTTATAATTATGGGGGATTGGTTTTGTAATATTATGTGATTTTATAGGATGTATATTGAGATTTTTTGGTAGTAATATTGCTGTATTTATTGTTAATTGATAGACAATGTGTCGTATATTTTTCTCTTGTGGGATATTATATTGTATGTAATGTGATTTGGTATTTTCTGCCCAGGGACTGCAGATGAAATTTAGCTCTGTAGCTAATTCTGGGACAGTTTCTTGCTGTCCATTGTCCCTGTCAAATAAATAAAAAATGAAAAAAATGAAAATCTTGTCCAAGGACTCATTGCATCCGTATAAACAATTTTGGGTGACTAGATGGTTTAAGAACTTCAAGCAAGTAGAGAACCTTGAAGAAACTTCAAACCATCACGCGTTTCTCATTGGGAAAAAGACAGTCCTTCATGTGATCTGTCCATCCACCAAATTTTTTGTGCATTTTCATCATTCATTCAAAAAAAAAAAAAAAACACTGGATGGAAATACCAAAATGTGCATAAAAAACGTATGCGCTCAATTGAGTCAGATAAACTTTTTATCAGATAAGAATACAGGCTCATAAACAATGGAAACACATTACCTGAATAAATTCCTTGATGCGCATCATAAACAATAGGCGTGTGACTGTGATAAGACAACTGCAACTGGACTGCAGCTGACTGATTGGTTTGCTGGACTAACCCTTCATTGCACAGCATCTGAAATGCTGTTTTGGTTGTTCTGAAATGCCTTAATTACCTTACTCAACTGCATTCCCAAACGGCATGGCATCTGCCCCCGAAAGCAAGATAGGTGTAACTTTTTCAGGCGCTATTCCAAATTATTATACACAGTGGCTTCTAATTCTTTATTCCTAATTTATACCTAATACTTTACTCTAATACTGTTTAATTTGTGCAGTTTTAGTGACCAGGCAAACCCCCTTAATCTTTGCATAGGTTTCAGTGAGGTTGTGTAATTCAATTAATTTCCCATTCCAATTTATGTATAGAGCACACATTAAAACAGTTGCTGTACAATGTAATAAATAATTCATACAAAATAAATAATTAAATTAAAATGCACATATAAAGAGATATGTGCCCACTGCTCTATAGTTGCTGTATTTATATCATCTTTAAATGAAAAATACACAAACATGGCAAAAGTATGTTGCATGTCATTCTACATTTTACACTAGGTTCTATGGTTGCACAAAAGGTTATTTAAAGAACTGTGACTGAAAAGTTTTTTGGGGAACCAAAAAATTTTTTTTTCTATGGCATATCACCAGCTTTTGGAACCTTTATTTTTATTAGACTTTTTTCAGTCCTTGTCTTTTATATTCACCCTTAAATATCTGTGATTTTGAGTCCATTTGGACACATTCTTTTTAATTGTTGCTGTATGTAAACAGACTATTGACTGTCGTGATGTAAAGGGTCTAGACGTCTGAGTCTGAGTGTATGTTTACACGACAACGATGTAGGCCTACAAAAAACGGAAATGTCTTATTTTTATTTATTTATTTATTTATTTATTTAATATGGACATAGCAATAACATTGGACGAACCAGATGCATTGTTAATGCATGTGATAATTTTCAACACCTGTCCATCTTTCCTTCGCATACAGACGACGATAGCACGACATCATTTTCAAAATGATCCACGTTCACACGGATCCGCGGAAACGATTAAAAACGCTGTATTATGCTGCCGGGCCAGTAGTTGGCGTCACTTTGTAAAGAAACACTACGTGTAACGTGTCTAGACCACTGATCTAGAATGTCATTATATAGATCAGTGGTCTAGACTGAACTGAACACATAATAGATATAGCCCTCAGTTTTAGTCTTTAGCCCCTTTCACACAGCGCTTTGAACCCGGCAAATTGCCAGAGCGCCTTCTGTGTGAACGCAAACTCGACCCGGGATTTATGCCGGGATCGATGCCGGGTCGGGACCTAGTAACATTGCCGTGTTCAGTCCCGGAACGCGCGCTGTGTGAACAAAAGCCGTAATAATGCCGTGTCGTAGTGATGACGCTGAAGCCGGACTCGTTCTCCAGCTGTGAAACGGTACGTAATGCGCAAGTTTATGATCGAATCAGAGAAACAAATGCACAGGCGTGGTTTCTCGAGAGAGAGATCGCAGCTCATAAGCAAACTTAAGACGCTGCTGAGATTACAAGTCACATCGATGTCACGTGTCTTTACGGCATTTTTACGGGTTGTGTGTGAACGCACGCTCTGATTCCGGAAAATCACTGGCAGTGTGAATGAACCAAAATCAAACGAACCCGGGTCAAATCCCGGGTCACTTTATCCGTGTATTTTCCGGAATTTCTGTGTGAAAGGGGCTTTTGTCTGTTCTCGTCATTATGTCTGTGTTGTTCTGCTACCCGTGTTTGATTTCCCGTTTATCTGAAGTGTATTTTAAGTTGTTGTTGGATGAAAGAGAAAATACTGCAGCATTTAAATCCTGCCTTCTATTTCCTGAGTTGCAGCCCCTCGTGACACGTAATGTATCTTTCTGTTTTTGCAGAGCCTTCACAGTGCTATTTTTTTTTTTTTTTTTTAAGATGCCGTGTTAAGGTCACCGTGATTTTGCCAAGTCAGACACGTTCCTGGATCAACATCTTTTGTTGATCCTGGAACAACATTCCTGTCCAAAAACATAACCCTATCCCTACCTACTCATAACTTCTAAAATCAGAGGGAAATGATAGGTGAATAAGAATGGCATAAAAGCCCCTAATCCTTGTTGTAAGCCTAAACGTGACTAACTTAAACTCCCTCAAATCTGATTGGTTGACTGAAATGTTGTCCTACTTGAAGTCACCCTGCTAAGCAACATTTTAAAAAAGCTTCTTCTGCATTTATTCCCTTGCGCTGTCTACTGTCAAATGCTGTGTTTACTGTAAAATGACATTTTTTATTATTTTCAGCACTGAACTTATTTACAGGAGTCAGGGTTGAGGTTTATATTAAGGTTAGGTTCAGAGTCAGGGTTGAGGTTAGAGAGGTGAGATTATTTCCCTCAGCGCAGGACACTGGCGTCAGTGGGGGATGTTAGTTGTGTGTGTGTGTGTGTGTGTGTGTGTGAAGACTCTGGGCTAATAGAAAGGAAATGCACAGCTTTTCCTGTCTCAGAACAAATAAACCAACTCTTATCTATGTTCTCCCGGATCCCTCAGCTGAAAAGATCAGAAACCATCACGTGTTACTCTCAGGGAAAAATGACAAGATGGTCCTTCATGTGTTTGTTCTGTCTTTGTCATTGTCCTTTGCCCTAGTTTTATTTTTGGAGTGCTTATGTTTTTGTGCAGTATGGCTTATTAATTCCTTTTAAATCAAAGCCTAAAGCAGAACATCACTGGCAGAATACTATAGCACGTTAGTTTGGGTAGACTCCATATTTATTTACATACTTTATTTTATTTTATTATATTTTTCTAGATGTGCGATTCCTTTAAAGGGTTCTAGAATATAGGAAGAGAGAGGTTTGTCTTTGTGTTTGTAATTTTGGAGCTTATTTTTTTTCTGTTTATTCTTTAATTCATATAATTCTGCCTTTTTTTCTCAGAACTGTGAGATATAAACTCCCAATTGCAAGAAAAAAATGACCTTTTATATTAAAATATCTATATATTGGAAACAAGCTTCCATATAGTATTCCGAATATTCAATATTTCGGTGCACAACATGGATGTAATAAATTACATTAGTTATTCAGAATATTATTGGTTTTGTAAAGGCTTCCCTATGAGTTTGTATCTCTAACATTTTCCCTTTAGAAAGGAAACTCTGACCACCCAATATTGATCTCTATTGGAGGTCATTCTGTGTGCAATTCAGGTCACATTTGTTCTGCTAGAAATGATCACCCTGCCACTGCCTTAACCTCTGCTTGTCTTTTCTGTTGCAAATCAATTGCTCTATTTGGTGAATTATTGGTTCGGACGGCAGTCAGAGAACAGACCAGATCAATTGTCCCCTTTAGGACATGAGTTTTGAATCCGGTGCTCATAATTGTTTTCAAAAGTTCATAATGATGCAAACTCAAAGCAGGCTAAATTTAGTATGTTTAAAACTCGATCCCTTCAGGGTCTAGAACCATAAATGGGTGGAAAATTTTTTTTGAACACTTCTCTATTTCTGAGTGGAAAATGTAGTTTGGTACACATCCAAGATACCATTGTATCAGATAGTGGTATTATTATAATTAATGTACTATAGGATTTACATGGTAAAGAACACCACATGTCCAGAAACAATGGTATTGTCATGGTACATGCCCAAAAGAGCATGTTATTTTAGTAATTTATCAAATTATCATAATGTTGCGTACCATGATATTGCGTACCGTGGTAAGTTTTTTTTGAACTGTGAGAATACAAAGGTGATATTCTCGAAATACCATTTGGAGAACATGTAAACACAATGCAATATTTATTAAGTAGCATTTAATCAAAGTGCCTTGAGTAGCTGTATCCTTATAATACTGCACTTGATTTGCCTCACTGTGCAAATTACATTGACATAATGAGTTCTGCACTAGTGTCCCTGCCAAACATCTGGCTTTTTATCATCCCATAATAAGCACATTAGCATGTTGTCATGGATACTTTCAGAACAACACCTCATCAGCCATGACTACTGCTTAATTTCAGAGTAATTTCGGTATCAGAGAAGGAAATTACTCTGTACTGATATTAAAATGTTTCTTTAATATCCTAAAATCCTGCTCTTCTGAAACCACTATTCTCTGCTCTTCTGTGACTAAATTAGCAGGCCAAGCAAAACAGTTCTTCCTATAAATGTTTATCAGTCCCATTCTGTCAGGAAATCAACACATTACATGAAAAATGTAAAGGTAGAGTTATTGAGAGAAACATTCGGCTGCAGTCTCTAAGCCCATACACCAAGGTAGATCCTAATGAATCATGCTGTGTCTGGCACATGCTGTGGACTATGGGTGGCTGTATATATACAGTACAAATGACTCCCCAGATCTCTCTTTTTTTTTATCCAGGAAGGAAACAGAGATCAGCATCCCTTCTGAGCTCGAACCGAGAGAGAAGCAAACGCCTATCCTCAGATCTCACCTCCCGCGGCTTGAGTAGGTGTTTTAACAGAGCACTCTTTCTCTTGAGCTTTTTTTTATTTTTTATAATTTTTATATTTCAGACCATGGCTGGTGCTTTATGTATTTATTTTTTGTTTTAGCATGAACATTGATTTACAGAAACATAAAAAAACTTCCTTTAAAAACAATGGTTTCATGGCACTTTGATGTATTCAATAATTATAATTTCTTCATTAAATTATTACCATTATACACTGCCTGGCCAAAAAAAAAAAAAAAGAGAGAGTAGCTGTTTGGATTTAAATAGGCAAATGCTTAAGAGTCTATGACTGGATCATTATTACAGGGATTATTATGTTTCAAGCATGATATTTTTTTGGCAACAGTTCTAACCATAATTGATGGAGTGTGTAGCTTTTCATTTCTTAAAGGAACACTCCGACTTTTGGGGGCTTTAGCTTATTCACAGTATCCCCCAGAGTTAGTTAAGTCCATACATACCTTTTTCATTTCTGTGCGTTCTGTAAGTGTTATTTGACGCACCCACCGCTAGCCTAGCTTAGCACAAAGACTGGATGTAAATGGATAAGGTAGCATACTAATCCCAATAAGTGACAAAATAATGCAAACATTTTCCTATCTATGTGTTATATTCTCACAAGGCGTAGGAGCACAGCTACTTGGGCGGAGTGATTAGCGCAGCACACGAGACGCCCTGTGGTGAGGAGCAGACATAGATATTATGTCTATGAAGAGCAGAGAGTTTATTTGTTTTGTTTACGGAACCATCAACAGGGCGTCTCGTGTGCGGCGCTAATCACTCCGCCCAAGTAGCTGTGCTCCTACGCCTAGTGAGAATATAGTTCCCAGTATTTATACGATTAAAAATGGTCTCTGTCTCATATAGCCTTGTTATTTGTACACGCTGTGACTATACAGATCACAACATGTAAATAGGAAAATGTTTGCATTATTTTGTCACTTATTGGGATTAGTATGCTACCTTATCCATTTACATCCAGTCTTTGTGCTAAGCTAGGCTAACGGTGGGTGCGTCAAATAACACTTACAGAACGCACAGAAATGAAAAAGGTATGTATGGACTTATCTAACTCTGGGGGATACTGTGAATAAGCTAAAGTCCCAAAAAGTCGGAGTGTTCCTTTAAACAACCATGTTGGAAGACACATAATGGCCATATTCCATGATGACAATGACAAGATTCATCAGGCTGAAATAAATGTTATGTTATTTCCATCAAGAGGCGCATCCATTTTTTTGATCAAGATCTTGTATTGACAATGCAAGAGTCCAGCACTCTGTAAAGTCTCCTCCAGCACATCCCAAAAACTTTAACTGAATTTTTTTAAGGTCTGGACTTCATGTGTGAAAATGATTCATGTGTGAAATTCACTCCCAATTCATGTGTGAAAATGATTATTCATGCTCCCGTCCCTCCCAACCATTCTTTCACAATTTGAGCCTGATGAATCTTGACATTGTCATCCTGGAATATGGCCATGATGTGTCTTCCTATATGGTTGTTTAAGAAATAAAAAGCTACACACTCCATCAGTTAGAGTTAGAAGAACTGTTGCTAAAACTGTCCTAGAAACATAATAATCTCTGGAATAATGATCCAATCATAAACTTTTTTAAGCATTTGCCTATTTAAATGCAAACAGCTACTTTTTTTCCGCCGGCCAGTGTAAAGTGACTAAATATTTAAAACATTTTAAAACAATTAATTTTTTTTATATTGTGGTACATGGGTGTTTTAAATAATAACATGGAGATGATTGGAAATCATGAGGCAAGCATTGCTCACATTTTACTAAGAAAATATGAAATATAAGCTAGTTTAAATGTAGGCTACAGTGTACTAACAATAAAAAAACTAATATCACGGTTATCTAATGTGCTTCGGTAGCCGCTGTGTTCATTAACCAGGTAATGCAATCCTGTTAACTGTGTCAAGATGTTCAGTTAATACCACAGATACAGTTGTGAAGGGTTGGAACAGCCTCCATATGCCGTAACGATGTGGATTTAGCTAAGATGCTTATTGCTCCATGTTCTATATAAAGATAATGAGATCTGTGAGGATGTAATTGCACAGATGAACTAGAGCCATAATTTGGTAGCATTTTCACAATGAGTCATATTGTTTTATAATTAGGGTTCAAAAGACTTGTTCTTGTGGGTTTCCATTTTCATTTATCTGGAAAACAGCTGAGTTCAATGTGCAAAGTGAATTAGAGCCATTAGACCAATAGCCAAAGTAGAAATAATGCAAGGCTTTGTTACTCAATAAGCTTCTTTTGGGACTATAAACTATTTTGAATGCAAAAAGGAAATGCTGACTGATTGGTTGCTGGTTGATGAACTCTTTCATCACCAGTCAATCATTTCCTCTGCATTATTTTATGATGTTTTTGTCAATGCAACTGTCTAATGAAAGTATTGTAAGTAGCCTATATACATATAGGGGTTCAAAAGCTTTTTAATTGGATCAATATATATTTTACATTATTCACATATTATATAATTTTATAGGATTTTAGGGTGATGTAAAATCCAGTGCATAATCCCACTTACATTTATCAACACATTAGACAAGTACTTAATTATTATATTTTTTTAAGATAATATTTGAATAAATGAATTACATTTTTCCAACAAAATCTAATTGGTTTGGAATGATTTATTGTAATCTTGTTGTATGAACTTAAATTAATTTAGTCATTCCTGTTTTTGTCATTAACTAACAACATCTTTCCATTTACAGAAAAACACATAAAATAACGCTTTAATCCCTAAATTTACCCTCCTAATGCAGTCCCTTGCAAAGCATGCTGGGAACTACAGATCCACTGCCCAGTTAGTTGTCAACAAAAATGATTCATGTAGTTTTCACACAAATTAATTAAAGGGATACTTCAGGATTTAGCATTAAGCTTTGTATTAGTAGAAAACCTGTAGTATTTTCGAATTACCGTGCTTTCTACCCTCATATCTCCCTGAGATGAGAGATTTATGTATTTTTTGTCTGGAAAAAATCCTCCGATGGCGCAAAAATCGTCATTTTGCGTCATCGGAGGATTTTTTGGCCAGAGGCTAAAGACTACAGCCAGTAGTAGGCGCTGTTCTGCATGTTTTCAACCCGCCCATAGAGGGTGGGATCTCATCTCACTCACACATAGTGTCAGCCATCTTTTTTTGGAAGTTAAGCTAACAGGCTCTTGTTCTGTGGAGAAAGCTGAGTAGTAGGGGTTACCATACTCTTTTTCACAGACATGTCCGGCCGTCGAGATCGACGGAGATCTCGAGATCGACGCACACCTTTTGTTTCAGTCTAACTGAATTCATTCCGATTGGTGAATCTGAATGTGGTGTTTACATGAACGCTAAACAAGTGATCGGTTGATGTGCGTTTTAACATTGCTAAGAAAATTCCCGCTCCTCCGTGAGAGATAGCCTACGAGACCGGTGCGTCTCACACGCTCATCAGTAATCACGCCACCGGCCTCGCGCCGTTCTCTCGCCCTTCAGCCTCCTCCTGCTCGCCACAGTAAACATTATGAATGGCGACTGTAGAACGCAAAAGCCGAATCCCGGACATTTTGGGCGATCTCAAAATCCTGTGTAGACTCACTAGTAGCCTAGCCTTGTTGTTTTAAACTGCGCTCTCTTACCGGTAGGCGTGGCTTGGGAGTGGCCTCCTAGGGCAGCGAAGCAAGTGCATTCTGGGAGTTGTTGTCTTTCATCCACATAAGCCAAAAATAAATTTTCTGGCTTTTCTAAGTCTAGAAAGCTCCAAATTCAAAAATAATTTCACATTTCTTCTACATAAATGACCCATTTTAAATACACATTCATCTTTCCAGAGGTGAAGTATCCCTTTAAGTAAACTTCAGTTTTAAATATATTAGGTTGATTGAACACAATTAAATTAAGTTGTGACAAAATGTTAAACAATCGTGTTACTTTAGCTTATTTTAATTCATTAAATTTAACAAGAGGCAAACATTTATTTTTTGAGTGTGTGCAGTTACTTGGTATATATGCTTATGATTCTTGACTTCAGCTGAACTGAAGTCGTTTATATTCTGTGTAAATATTTTTGTACGTGTACAGTGGAAGAGCCAAGTGTCAGTGACAGGTCAAAGAAAAGATAGGAATCTTCAGAAATCCCATCCGGGCTACTTGCGTCTGAAAATAAAGACAGTGACTTTGTCTTTGGAAACATCACACCACCAGGATGTCGTTTAGCCATCGCTGCTATCGCAAACCACTTGTTTACTGTCTCATAGTTGTTTTTGAACAGGCTCCAGGCAGCCTGGTACATGCAGGCTGATTGCAGAACGGATAGTGTGTGTACATACATGTTCTAAGACCTGCCTCATTATCAAGGAGGAAGTTTGATCACAATCAGTGTGTTTAAATAGAACCTGTTTTGAATTCAGTGGTATTTGTGTTTGCATTTGCAACATCTAGATTTCCATTGTGCTGGTCTTTTTATTCTCTTCTACTGTATATCAATTAATCTGACATAAATGCAAGATGATTAAATGCATTCTTGGATCTGTCGAATGAGTTTGAGTCTTTGCTTTGAAAGTGTTACCACGAAAATGATCATAATCAGCATTCACCATAAATAGCAGTGTGGTTTGTGTGTTCATGTGATAAGGACATGTATCAGGCTGGTTCACTACCGTGAGAACCTTTTAAAGATAGTCAAAGGTCTTCTGTCAGTCTTCATGTGCAATATATGTTCTGGGAAAGCCACATTCTATCTAGCTGATCTACTAACAGCTGCAGGGACCAAAATGAAATATGGTGCGTGCATGAGCAGTCAGCAAATTCATTTCGAATTTTTCTTTAAAATATATGCATGCAATATATATATATGAATGCAATGTCACTTTGGGTAATTGTGTCTCCCAAATGCAAAATTATTTGATGTACTGATGTAAATAAAATTATGTAAATAGGGATCTACAACTATTCCAGGCAGGAATTGATATAGGATCATGGGTTTGTAAACGGCTGGATTGTTTTAGATCGGATTTTATTTTTTATTTTTCCTCACACTTCAAAAAACTAAACAAATTCAAGTTGGATTTGCCCAAAACAAAAAGTCTGAACAAAGAAGTGTGCTATTTTTCAGAGTTAAGAAAGGAAAATTATGTTCAGATAAGTTTCTGTTAAAGTCACCAAGAGATCAAAACTGATAATTCTTTTTTTTCTTTTTTTTTATGAAATCTTGCAGTAATTATTATAAAGTAATACATTTATTATTTAAATATATTTTTTAATTCATGAGGCCTCATAATCTTTAGTCAAAATAACTTTCCCTTCCTTTTGCAGCGACATCTCTTCTCTGATGATGTGTTTACTAGCGTGAGGGCGGGGCAACCTGTCACTCACATTAGATTGACCAATAGCAAACCACAACCATCCAATCAATTCCCGACGGACAAAATCAATTCCCGCCTCACTTTTTTTGGTTCTAGAAGCCATTTCACATATACATTGCAGTACATTGGGAAGAAAAGACTATCACACCTTCTGTTTCATGCTGACTTTAATACAATGGCAGTTGCATCTCAATTTATGTGGATCCTTAAATGTTATCACTGTCTCAGCTCAAGGTAGTGTGTTTTAGACGGATTAGCTCTTATCTTTAGCCACATCAAGCTCTTACAGGTCAATTTACGGTCACTAAATGTTTCCATGAGGTACAACAATAAATATCACCTGACAGGGAGCTTTTTGTACTAAACTGAATGACTTGGTAAAGTCATGAAAAAGGAAATGAGAAATGAGAAAGGGTGATTGTGGTAATTGTTATACTGTGCACTTTCATTTTGAGACTTTATTGAAACTTGCAGAAGCAACCGTTCTGCTTACTGTCTATTCTGCCACAGGAATATGACGTATTTATTCAACAACACCGCAACACCTCTACTGAATCTACTGTGCAAAACACACAGTAAAGTGCAACCAGTGTAGTCCGATTCAGGAATGAATGACTCTTATGAACCAGTTCTTTTTAGTGATTCAAAAACATAAAGCACAGCCGATGTAGTTCAATTCATGAACGAATGATTCTAATGATTCATTTATTTTTTTACAGCTAGTGTACTCTGTACATACTTTATTTAAATCGCACTTATGACTGATACATCGGCTTTGTCGCTGTTACTGTGTTTTTGAATAGAATCTTAGTTTCCATGATTCCTGAATGAATGACTCAGTGAATCAAAATCATACAGTGTGACCAATGATTCCTGAACGAATGACTCTGAGTCATTTCTTTTAGTGAATCAAAAACATAAAGCATTGCCCAGTTTAGTTAGATTCCTGGATGAAACTTACATTATTTCTCAGTTGTATTTTAATAAAAATAAATTATTTAAATAGCTTGTCACCATGTTTTTTTTAACCTTTTGTAAGAATTGTATTAAATGTATTTATCATTGAAATTATCTCATCATTTGGAAATGGAATTGCATTAGCATAATATTTGTCTTAACAAAACTAAAAGAACCATTAATGGAACCATCAAGGAACTGCGATCATTTAGACGAATCTTCTCAAACAGTCAATCATCATTTGAAAATGTCCACTAACAGGCTTTACCTGTTTCAGTTGGTGGTAATAGTGCAACATTAACCCTAACCGTCTTCCTTGACAAATAGCACTGATTTATGAGTGTAAAAATATACATTTTCTCATGGCACATAGATAGTTCTGCGCAGTTTCGGTTAAACTGGAAAAAGAGGTTAGTGAGTAAGAAGAATGTTTTTGCACAGAAATATTCTTCTAAACTGTGTGCTGCAACCGTTTAGTGATGTTTGAGCTACACATGACATTTCGTTACCCTCTTAACAGGCACATGTGCGAGAATATGAAACTCAGTAATACTTCCTCTCATACAGTTCCACATCAGACGGCTCTCTGACCGCCAGACTCTCCTGGGAACAGTAAGCTGTTGTTTCCTCAGTTTGTTATGTTTTAGCTATTTAAGGATTCATTGTGTTTGTCTCTATCCTGGATAGCCCATTTATGGAGCTTCAATGTAAATGCATTCTCCAGATCCCACGTATCACCAGGGGTTCAGCAGGTGCATGTGTTAGGGCCCCTTTAATCTCTGTTTAAACACAACAGGATTAGCCGATCAGTGTTAAAATTATTATTATTTTTTTATTTTTTTATTACTGCTCTGTGTACACATTTTATTTGATTTAACTCGCCCACATAAAGGCCCTCATGACTGATGCATCAGCTTTGTCTCTGTTACTGAGTTTTGAATAGTATCTTAGTTTCCAGGAAGTTTAGCAACAGGAGGTCAGGTTACCTTATGACTCAGGCTGACAAATGAACAACTCTCACGGTATTATCTGTGATTCTTTACTAATTTTATACTCCTATTCAAAGAAAAAGTTTAATCATTTTATTTAAACAAAAATATTATATGAACAACAAAAAATCTAGATATAAAGGGTTGTAGGCAGGTTTTTTTATTTTGCTGTGCTTATTCACTGTTTTGGGTTTATACACTGCCAATGTTTTCCCTTGGTTTGCGTTATGTATAACTGAACTATGGACTGTGCAGCAACTCAATCAAATCAATATTTTGACATGGCAAGTATTGTTACAGTATATAACACCTCAATGCTGAATGGAAATTTATGAATGGAAATGTCTGAAATCTTATGAATTACCTCAAAACATCCTTTGAGCAAAACGGCTTTTTGCAATCGTTACGACCCTGGTCTAGTGTCAGGGAAGCAACATAAATAAAGTAATCTGATCCCACAGATACCATGTGTTTTTATATGACTTTATTTTATATTTTTTGTATTTTTTTTTTGTCACCACTCAAAATTAAGGCAATCTCTTCAGAATTGGGCAAAGCCTAAATAATAAAGACTTTACCCACAAATACTTAATATACATCCTTTTTAGTGAAAAAGCACTGTAATATTGACACTATTTACAATAAAGTAAAAAACAAAAGGTGGCACACTTGCTAGCTCAACAGAACAAAACAAGAAAGAAAAAAAGCGGAATTGTGATCAGTATAAATTACTACATAGTATTAACTATTAACACAGACATAGACCTCAAAATGCCGAATTGCTCAAAGTAAGGCCAGAGATTTTTTTTTAAATTGTACTGTAATTGCATTGAGCTCGTAATAATTTTTTTCTGCACCTGCTCCAACAGCACTGGCATCCACCTCCAATTTAAATAGACGGGAGAAATCAGGAGCAGAAAGTACAGGGCATTACACATCAGATCCTTTACAGCGACCTCACCCTCCACATCCCAAATACTAACTGCTTACGTCTGACCTGCAACTGAATTTTACACAGCAAAATATTTGGTATGTCAGTCACACATTTCTTTCTTCCCTGAGAAGGTTCACTATGTTCAGGACAACACATTAAATGAAACGACTGCACCATCAACGTAACCACCCAGGCAGGACATTTTCAAAAGCTGCTCAGGGACTTTGGGTGTGTCTACTACTACGGGAGTTGAAAAAACAAACAAATAATAATAATAATAATAATACATTTTATTTATAATGCGCTTTTCTAATTCCCAAAGCGCTACAGACAGTAAAAGCAAATAAAATACCGAAGTACAAGAATAATACAAAAATAATCAACACTAATCATGTAAGTCTACATAAGCAATTTTAAAAAGATGAATTTTTAACAACTTCTTGAAACTGGCTAATGTGGGAGCATCTCTAACAATAAGAGGAACAGGGAGGCTGTTGAAGAGTAAGCGAATCAATAGACCGAAGGGAACGTGTAGGTGCGTACCGGCTGACTAAAGAAGGGGCTTTTTCATGCATAGCTTTGTATGTTAGTGTGAGAGTTTTAAAAGCAATACGCAACTGAACAGGAAGCCAATGCAAGCTATAAAGCACGCCTGTAATGTGCTGATGTGGTGAAGTGTATGCAAGAACACGTGCTGCTGAATTCTGGATGTACTGCAGCCGTTTTATTGATTTAGCAGGTAAACCAACAAATAGTGCATTACAATAATCAATCCTGGAAGTAACAAATGCATGAATAAGCCTTTCAGCGTCAGGTAGAGTAATGTAGGGCCTAATTCTTGCAATGTTTCTGAGATGATGGAATGCAGATTTTGTAATACTCTTAATATGTGAGTCTAGTGTTAGGTGAGTGTCAAAGATCACACCAAGGTTACGAGCATGAGAAGATGGAAATAAAACACTATCATCCATAATCAAATTAAAATGTCTCCCTTTGTGAGTAGCCGCAGATGTGCCAATGAGTAGAGTCTCTGTCTTGGAAGAATTCAATTTAAAAAAATGATGGTGCATCCACGTTATTATTTCCTGCACACACTCCGAGAGAATTTTAGAGGTGACAGTAGGATCAACTTGGAGCTGATGTAAATTTTTAGTATCATCAACATAAAAGTGATATCCCAAACCATATTTCCTAATTATTTGCCCCAAAGGAAGCATATAAACACTGAGGAATCCCTGAGGAACACCATGGCTTGACTTGTCCTATTTCAGATGTGTTGTTTTTATTCACTGTTTTGGGTTTATACACTGCCAATGTTTTCCCTTGGTTTGCGTTATGTATAACTGAACTATGGACTGTGTAACAACTCAATCAAATCAATATTTTGACATGGCAAGTATTGTTATATAACACCTCAGTGCTGAATGGAAATGTATGAATGGAGATGTCTGAAATCTTATGAATTACCTCAGAACATCCTTTGAGTTACGAACCTGGTCTAGTGTCAGGGAAGCAACATAAAGTAATCTGAACCCACAGTTACCATGTGTTTTTATATTACTTTATTATATATATATATATACAAACATATATTTGTAGTTTTTTTCAACAAAACAAGAAAAAAAAGCGGAATTGTGATCAGTATAAATTACTATAGTATTAACACAGACATGGCTTGTTAACACACCTCCAAAGTGCCGAAGTGCTCAAAGTAAGGCTAGAGATTTATTTTTTTAAGTACTGTAATTGCATTGAGCTTGTAGGGAAAAGTAGGCCACAGGGTGATCAATTCCTTTTTCACTCTCCTGTAACAGTACAGCACCTGCTCCAACAGCACTGGTATCCACCTCCAATTTAAATAGACGGGAGAAATCAGGAGCAGAAAGTACAGGGCATTACACATCAGATCCTTTACAGCGACCTCACCCTCCACATCCCAAATACTAACTGCTTACGTCTGACCTGCAACTGAATTTTACACAGCAAAATATTTGGTATGTCAGTCACACATTTTTTTCTTCCCTGAGAAGGTTCACTGTTCAGGACAACACATTAAATTAATCGACTGCACCATCAACGTAACCACCCAGGCAGGACATTTTCAAAAGCTGCTCAGGGACTTTGGGTGTGTCTACTACTACGGGAGTTGGAAATAATAATAATAATTATTATTATAATACATTTTATTTATAATGCGCTTTTCTAAAACCCAAAGCACTACAGACAGTAAAAGCAAATAAAATACCGAAGTACAATAATAGTGCAAAAATAATCAACACTAATCATGACAGTCTACATAAGCAAAAAGATGAGTTTTTAACACCTTCTTGAAACTGGCTAATGTGGGAGCCTCTCTTAGAATAAGATAAAGTGCATTCCATAACCTGGGTGCAGCAACAGAGAAAGCTCTCGCCCCCATAGATTTTAATCTACAGGGAAGCTGCTGAAGAATAAGCTTATCAGTAGACCGAAGGAAACGGGTAGGCGCGTACAGGCTGATTAAGTCACAGATATAAGAAGGGGTTATTTCATGCATAGCTTTGTAATACAAATACGTGTAGGAGCCATTATGTCCCCCCCCCCACTATTTCCCAATGTAAGATTTTGTTTTGCATTGCCTAACTATCTCTGCCGATTTCAGAGTCTCCAAATGAATCCATTCTGCAACTTTTAAATACATAATAAAAATTTTAAAAACGAAATTATAGGCTTAAGTGCAGGGTCCGGAAGTTGGTCGTTTTGTCGCTATGGTCACACACACACACACACACACACACAAAACACACACACACCGTTGGCGGTGCGCTCAAAGTCATCTGTCAGTTGTGCAGTTACCCAAAATCTCCTGAATGAAGTTAAAACCCATCATGTCACTGGATGAAATAAAATCGACCAGCAAAAATACAGGAGGCCGCCTTACAAACGAGTGTGTGGAGCATATTGTAATTTCGCCGTAAGGTTTTGATGGCGTCATTTATTTATAAGGAGGGCAACACTCCAGTCCAGGAGGTGGCGCTAATGCACCTAAAACGGTTTATTAATGTACGCTTCGGCCAGGGGGGTAATCCAGCATCCGAAAAGCGTACCACCCCCGGGGGCCGCCATTGGCTAACAAGCCATCACCTGCTGTTCCATTGACTCCCATTCATTTTGGGGTCACTTTGACAGCGAATAACTTTACATCTGAGGTGTTTAAAGACTCCATTTGTCCATTTTTATTTATAAAGAAACACGACAATGTATAAAAGGCTCCATTACCTTGTATCTTACGTTATGGCCCCGTAGAAGCAGTTTTTGTAAAAATAGGCTAACGATTGCGTCATAACCACGCGACTCTCTGGAAATTACCGTATAGGAGAAGCTCGCAGGAGGCATAAAGTCCGATAAAGTCAAGGGAGAAGCCCATAGAGAGTCATAAAGTTGCTCCTGCTCCTAGCTCATGGAGTTTGAGTCCAGTTTGAGTCTGCGCAGTACGCTCAGCCATCTAATTTGCTTCACTTTTCTCCGTTGAAGTCTATGGGGTCGCTGTGTCCATTTCTTATACTGTCTATGGCTTCGGCAGCCGGTGTTTATTTCTTGTATGTAAATGTAACGTAACGAAGGAAAGGAAACGTGGAAGTTAAAATACTGAAATAAATACTGATAACATATTTTGGGTGGTTTTGTGTGCATTTTGGCGGTTTTTGAACAGTTTTTGGGCTGGAATTCATCAGCTGGATCTGGCAACACTGGTGGACGGTTGACGTTACAACAGAACCACGACAGCATTCAGAGACTCACTTTGTATTTGAGGTAGGAGTAGGCTAATTCAGCCGATGAAATGGCAGATGGCTGGTTTTCAGTTTGATCATCAGTTTTGGTGTATTTTGAAACTGTCAAATATAGCCTACTTAGAAGCAAACTGTCTAATTTTATGTTGTGTAAAACAGGCAAATGTTAGCTAATTAGTTAACTAACGTTAGCTATATGCTATCAAAGCTGATGAACAGCCAAGAGTGTGTGAATGTGCCATTGATACGTGTCCATAAACTATGTAGAAGTAACATTAGTCAAAATGTTCACACAGAGATGAGCATCCTACAGTAATTTAAGAGGAAGAGGACAGAGGAGAACGAGCTTGTAAGTTGTATGGATAGCTACAAACAGTATATTCTAAAATTCACATAGTAAAAGCACTTTAGATCAGTAAAATTAGGCCAACGGCATGTCATCAGAGTTTGCATTGAAACCAGTTCTGTGTCCTCAAACATTTGTTACTTTCCTAGACAGGAGGGAATATGACAGAATGCTCATTTGTGTAGGATAACAGAATACATTGATACTGTGTCCAGCTAATTTAACTAGCTGTTCTTATGATTATATATATTTGAATGTAAAATGAGTTCTGTGTCCTCAAACATTTGTTACTTTCCTAGACAGGAGATGAAGAGACCACAGAACAGGGAGAGACAGGTAATGGGAATATGACAGAATGCTCATTTGTGTAGGATAACAGAATACATTGGTACTGTGTCCAGCTAATTTGTTCTTATGATTATATATATTTGAATGTAAAATGAGTTTATCACTGAAGCTTTATAATGATAAGCTACATAGGGCCCTTTGAAATCCTTTTTTTTTTTTCAAATTCCAATTTGGGCAGATTCTGCGATATTCCACATTTAACAGCTGATTCCATTTTTATTATTTCCGCCTTGCTGCATTGCGTTTACTACATCACGGAAATCAAAGGGCCCTACATGCAAAGATTACCTTTCTAAGTAAAGTGGCTTTTTATGAAAACAATTTATAGAGTTTGATTTGTGTTATTTCGTGTACATTCTATAGAGCAGCCAGAATTGGAGAGAGGCCACGGTTTCAGAGCAGGTCAGCCAGACAGAGCATCAAAGGCCATATCAACCTGTGGCAGGATGTATCATTCAGCAGCAGCTTGCAAACAAGACACCTAGTTTCCAGGATAGATGGTACAAGACCACACATGGCTACACTACTGTCCTGATGTGAGAGGTATACTCTGTTTCTATTGCATGAAAGCATTTAAAAATCAGACAAGTCCCCTTGCTAAAAGTGTAGATCAGTCATTTGTATCTACAGGATTCCAAAACTGGAAAAAAGCAATAGAAAAATGTAAATGTCTCAAGCACACAAAGTGTCCATAACAACACACACACATCAGGCAAAATCAATAGACACACAGTTATCATCAGCAAAGGCTCTTCAGCAACAGCAGGCAAGGTCTCATCTGCTAAAAATTGTTGGCTCATTGCAGTTTCTTGCTAGACAAGGTACTGCTATTCACGGTCATGAAAACAGTGAGGGAAATTTCAGGCAGCTCCTTCGTCTCAGGTCAGAGGATGTTGAGGGACTGGAGAGTTGGATAGAGAGGAGGTCGAATTTTCTCAGCCCTCAAATTCAAAATGAGATTTTGCAGATCCTGTCTTTAAACATTGTGCGGGAGATAGCATCTGCTGTGCGGAACTTGCCGACACTCCAATACTCCATGATCATGGATGGCACCCAAGATGTTGCAGGGGTAGAGCAGGAGTCAATCTGCATCCGGTATGTGGACCATGATGTAATACCTCATGAAGAGTTTGTCGGTCTTTATGAAGTGTCTTCGACCACAGGGGAAAATCTGGCTAGGGTTGCCATTGATGTCCTCCAGAGAATGAATTTGCCGCTATCTGGTCTCCGTGGGCAAACGTACGATGGAGCTGCAAACATGTCTGGCAAGACTGGTGGAGTGCAGGCCAAAATCAAGGAGATTCAGCCTCTTGCCCTTTATGTCCATTGTGGCCCACATTGCGTCAATCTTGTAACACAGGCTGCCTGCAGTTCATCCTGTGTGGTTATGGATGCACTGTCATTGGTCCACAAACTTGGAACCCTCTTCAACCAGTCAGGCAAGTTTAAAACGGTCTTTAAAGAGATGGCCAAATCAGAACATGGGAACATCAAAACACTGAAGCCCTTATGCCCTACCAGATGGGTTGTCAGGATGACGGCTATTCAAGCTGTTCTTGGGCAGTATGAGGCAGTGCTGGTCAGTCTGGAGGAGATGGCTTCATCTGGTTACTCTGAAACAACAATCACAGCTAGGGGGCTTTTGGAGCGATTCCAAAAGGGGACCACGGTGCTTGGGCTTCTTCTTGCTTGTGAAGTGATTGGAGAACTAGAGTGTCTGAATTACTCCCTACAGACGTCAACAGGAACTGTCATGAGCATGACAGCTGTGGACTGCATGAAGTCAACTCTGAAGGCAAAGAGGTCAGATGAAATGTTTCACCGCATACACACAAGGGCCACTGAGCTAGTCACCAGCACAGGTATTGAACCTATCCAGATGCCGCATGTCAGAAAGCCACCCAAGCGCTTCACAGGAAATGCAACAGCATTTGTCCCAGCAACCACTGAAGGGCATTACCGCATTGACTTCTTCAAAATGCTGGATACTGTGGACACGCAACTAACCAAGCGCTTTGAACAGAGTAGCCTACAAGTCCTGGATGAATTAGAGAGAGTGCTCCTGACTGGAAAGATGCAAGATGCTGTCAGCCAATATCCAGAGCTAGTTCGGCATTCACTGGAGGTACAGTTGCCAATGTTCAAGCTTCAGCTCGACTATAGTACCACTCTTGAGGCTACCAACATACTAAAAAATCTGCTGCCAGAGGTCCGCAGTCTCTTCAGCCAGGTAGAGACATTGGTGAGGCTGCTTTTGGTTGTTCCTTCTTCCTCTGCAGAAGCAGAAAGAAGTTTCAGTTCCCTAAGAAGACTGAAGACCTGGCTAAGGAGCACAATGTCACAGACCCGTCTAAACAGCACTGCAATCTGTCAAATCCAGACAAGACAGAGGTAATACTTATCGGTTCAAAAAACCGCCCACAAAACCTCGCACAATACAACTTTAACATCATAGGATGTCCTGTTACTTTATCCTTTACAGTAAAAGACCTGGGTGTTATACTCGATTGCAACCTGTCTTTTGAAAATCATATTTCATATGTTACAAAAACAGCCTTTTTCCACCTTAGAAACATTGCTAAGCTACGTAATATGCTATCAGTTTCTGATGCAGAAAAGTTAGTTCATGCATTCATGACCTCGAGACTGGATTACTGTAATGCTTTATTAGCTGGTTGTCCTGCATCCTCAATAAACAAGCTACAGTTAGTCCAAAATGCCACCGCTAGAGTTCTTACGAGATCAAGAAAATATGATCATATAACACCGATTTTATCATCACTGCATTGGTTACCTATAAAGTTCCATATTAATTACAAGGTATTGCTACTGACTTATAAAGCCCTAAACGGCTTAGCTCCAGTCTATTTAACGGACCTTCTATCGCCCTATAATCCATCGCGCTCTTTAAGATCACTAAATTCAAGGCTTTTGGTCATACCTACGATATCCAGAACCACCAAAGGAGGGAGAGCATTTTCACATTTGGCTCCAAAACTCTGGAATAGTCTTCCTGATACTGTTCGTTGCTCAGACTCGCTCTCCCAGTTTAAAACTAGATTAAAGTCGCATTTCTTCAGCCAGGCATTCATATAATCCTACAGTTCAAACTACAATCCGGCCTCTAGCTCATAAATGCCAGAGGAGAACTGGCCCCCGACTGAGCCTGGGTTCTCCCAAGGTTTTTTTTTCTCCATTAGGTCACCTGATGGAGTTTTAGGACACCATTAGGTCACTTGATGGAGTTTTTCGGTTCCTTGCCACTGTTGCCTTTGGCTTGCTCAGTTGGGGATATTTTGGGGATATTTAATTTAATTTTATCAATCAATAAATTCCTCTTGAAACAAACTTTGTTGTATTATTTTAATTTAATACTGTGAAGCTGCTTTGATACAATCTGTATTGTGAAAAGCGCTATACAAATAAACTTGACTTGACTTGACTTGACATCCATCAGAACAAGTTGGATCGTCTAGATAGAGCAAGAATTTGCGAGCAGTTCATCTCTGCAAACGATCAAAGAAGGCATGTTTTTGGGACCTTTAATTAAGTCAACATGCTCTTTCTGTCCATCACCTGGCTCTGCCTCAGGCTCTCTCCATCACTGCCTCAGCCTCCATGCATACCCAGGCTCTGCCTCAGCCTCTCTCCATCACCTGGCTCTGCCTCAGTCTCTCTCCATCACTGCCTCAGCCTCTCTCCATCAGTCTGCCTCAGCCTCTCTCCATCACTGCCTCAATCATGCATCCCCAGGCTCTGTCTTAGCCTCTCTCCATCAACTGGCTCTGCCTCAGTCTCTCTCCATCACTGCCTCACTCTCCATCCATCACCAGGCTCTGCCTCAGCCTCTCTCCATCAGTCTGTCTCAGTCTCTCTCCATCAGTCTGCCTCAGCCTCTCTCCATTGCCAGGCTCTGCCCCAACCTCTTTATCACCAGGCTCTGCCTCAGCCTCTCTCCATCAGTCTGTCTCAGCCTCTCTCCATCAGTCTGCCTCAGCCTCTCTCCATTGCCAGGCTCTGCCCCAACCTCTTTATCACCAGGCTCTGCCTCAGCCTCTCTCCATCAGTCTGTCTCAGCCTCTCTCCATTGCCAGGCTCTGCCCCAACCTCTTTATCACCAGGCTCTGCCTCAGCCTCTCTCCATCAGTCTGTCTCAGCCTCTCTCCATTGCCAGGCTCTGCCCCAACCTCTTTATCACCAGGCTCTGCCCCAACCTCTTTATCACAAGGCTCTGTCCCAGCCCGATCATCTTCTAAATGGTGTGTTTTCATTTATTTGTTCTTTATTAAATAAAGTAGGTTTTTGTACAGTTCATGGTATGTGGTCACTTGGTTGTAGTTATATTAGATTGCTTCTCTCTGTTTTTATAATCTACCCAGTCTGTCACTGCATATACCCTCTTACAACCAAAGGAAGTAGTACAGTCTGTTCCCAAAATTCATTAGAAATGAGCATTTAAGTGCTTTATATATTTAAAAATAGTCCATATAGTCACGACTGAACAGGAAGCCAATGCAAGCTATAAAGCACACCTGTAATGACTGTGCTGACGTGGTGAAGTGTATGCAAGAACACGTGCTGCTGAATTATGGATGTACTGCAGCCGTTTTATTGATTTAGCAGGTAAACCAACAAATAGTGCATTACAATAATCAATCCTGGAAGTAACAAATGCATGAATAAGCCTTTCAGCGTCAGGTAGAGTAATGTAAGGCCTAATTCTTGCAATGTTTCTGAGATGATGGAATGCAGATTTTGTAATACTCTTAATATGTGAGTCTAGTGTTAGGTGAGTGTCAAAAATCACACCAAGGTTACGAGCATGAGCAGATGGAAATAAAACGCTATCATCCATAATCAAATTAAAATGTCTCCCTTTGTGAGTAGCCGCAGATGTGCCAATGAGTAGAATCTCTGTCTTGGAAGAATTCAATTGTGGTGCATCCATGTTGCATTTCCTGCACACACTCCGAGAGAATTCTAGAGGTGATTGTAGGATCAGATTTGGAGCTGTTGTACATTTTTTGTTTCATCAGCATAAAAGTGATACCCCAAAGGAAGCATATAAACACTAAACAATATGGGACCCAGGACAGATCTCTGAGGAACACCATGGCGGACTTGTCTCACAAGACAACAAACTGGAAACGATCAGTGAGGTATGATTTGAACCAGTTAAGCACAGTACCAGTGATACCAAGCCAGCTCTCCAGCCTATTTGGCAGTATAGAATGGCACACTGTGTCAAAAGCTGCACTGAGATCTAACAAGACCAAAATGGTAGAGGCTCTAGAGTCAGCTGAGACAAGTAGGTAATTCATAACACGAACCAAGGCTGTCTCTGTTCTGTGTTCTTTTCTAAACCCAGTCTGAAAAGGTTCGAAAAGCTTGTTGGATGACAAGTGTGAGTGGAGTTGTGCCACAACAACACGTTCCAAAACCTTAGCAAGAAAGGGCAGATTTGAGATAGGCCTAATTTGATAGGTCAGACTTATCACATCCAGGCTTTTTAAGGACTGGTGTAATGGCTGCAACCTTAAGGGCTTTTTGAACAATACCAGTTGTAAGAGAGGTGTTCACAATGTTACAAATGAGGGGACTAATTGAAGAGAGACACCCCTTAAAGGAACACGCCAACTTTTTGGGACTTAAGCTTTTCATCTCCGTGCATGCCGTAACTCTGTCTGACGCACCCACCGCTAGCCTAGCTTAGCACAAAGACTGGAGGTAAACGGCTTCAGCTAGCATAATCACTCCGCCCAAGTAGCAGTGCTTCGCCTTCTGAGAATATAGTTCCCAGTATGTATACTTGTTAGAAGATGGCTGTGTCTCATGTGACCTTGTTATTTGTATACGCTGTGACTATACAAATCACAACATGTAAATAGGAAAATGTTGGCGTTATTTTGTCACTTATTGGGAGCAGTATGCTAGCTGGAGCCGTTTACCTCCAGTCTTTGTGCTAAGCTAGGCTAGCGGTGGGTGCGTCAGACAGAGTTACGGCATGCACGGAGATGAAAAGGGTATATATGGACTTATCTAACTCTGGGGGATACGGTGAATAAGCTTAAGTCCCAAAAAGTCGGCGTGTTCCTTTAAGAACAGATGTTGGGATTGGGTCGAGGGTACATGTTGTTGTTATGACTATGACACTTGAGAATGCAGTTTCAGGAAAACTAACTGGAATTGCAGAATTGCAGAGCAAGGTACAAACTGATAGACTTATAGATGCTTAAAATTGTATCCATAACGAAACTAAGAAATGTGTAACACTCCTGCACAGAAGAACAAATTGATGGCTTAATTGGTGCAAGAATTCTGTTGATCGTCTTAAAAATCTTGTTGGGATTTGCAGCACCATCACTAATGATAGACGAGTAGTACTTTGTTCTTGCTGTCTTAAGAGCTTCAAGCGTATTGACTCAAATGTTCATCATACATTAGTTTAAGGACAGTTAAAACTGATTTCTTATATTGGCGTTCAAGCTGTCTGCTTTTCACCTTAAGAGCCCTGAGCTCAGTGGTATACCAAGGAGATGATTTAACAAATGAAACAACACGTTCTCTCCTAGGGGCTAACACGTCCAAAGCGGAGGACAAAATAGAATTATAGTGATCAACAGTTTCAACTGTAGAGTCTGATTTCAAATATTCTGTGTAACCCCCACACACAGTTATACATCAGTACCTGTATGTGTCAGGATTCAAGTCTAACACACCACTCATGACCACAGCTTGAGCTGCACCAGTGTCTGTTAACATAGAAACTAGTTTAGACAATTTTAGACGTAACACAATCATGTCTATTCAGGTCAAGTGCAGTTTAGGTCAAGAAATCGAAGGATCTGTTTAATCTGGATTCACCAGGTTGTTAATGACAATTTTAATGAAAGTTACAATTGACTCCGAATATTTTCTGCCACCTTAATAATAGATGATGTGTGATAACAAAAATGAAAGGAAAATCCTGTCCTCCACCCCAGCTCTCACACTTATGCATATTATATCTTTGTAGTTAGTTATAAAACTTACAAGAACCAAGAACTCTGCTCATTATTAGTTTATCTGTTTCAGCTGTGTTATCTTGTTTCATTTGATCATCTCCCTATCTATTGAAATGCCTTTTGCCTTCATTCAGAATGAAGTCTTGTTCGATTGATTGTTTGTTTTGGTTCACACTCTCTGTCAGCATTTTGAGCAGTTCCTGGTTTCTTTATATTTTGCTGAGTTTTGGATTTCTTGTTCCTGATTTCAAATCCTGATTGTATTTGTGTGTGGACTGATTACATGTGATCGACCCTTTGCCTGGTGTGGACTATGACCTTGGATTATATTAGTTAATAAACTGCGTTTGGATTCTCACTCTCTCTGCTGAATGCTGCCTTACCACCACAACCACATAATGACAATGCTTATGCAAATGAGATTGCTCATCACACAAAGCTGTCATAGCTTAAGAAGACGTGCAATATAGGGTCTTATTAACTTTTTTTTTCTTTTTTTAAAAATTGTAATGAAAAGAAGTTGTTCCAAAATCCTAATTTGTGTTCCACAGAAGAAAGAAAATCATGATGGTTTGTTGGGTACATAAATGAGATAAACCTTACATTTTTGAGTGAATTTAAGTATTATATCTTCTTATACATTTGCTCATTAATAAATATCATTGACAGGCAACATCTGTCCCCATTTCAAGAGAATTTTTTTATTTATTTTTCCTGGAGTATTTCTCTACAGGTCTGTATTTTATCTTACATTGTATTCTGTTATGACTTAATCTGTCCCATTTTAATCCATTCCAGGAATGACGATTTGGGCCATTTTGTAAATAATCATTGAATGAAAATTGATTGTTATGATTTCAGAATGCCTTAATTTCAGTTTCTCCACATGTGTTGTATGCATAGCATATGTCTTCTGGTATGTTTTCTGGTATGTTTAGACATGGTTTCATTGGCATTTTGGAGGTGGAGGGACATAAAAATGTAGTGGGGATTCTACTGTCTTACAAGATATGAAATGATACTCTCCCCTCTGACCTTTGGGGTGCAGGTCAGACGGCTGCAAACAGGTGGCAATGTGAGGAACTTGAACCCACGACAGCTCATAAAGAAACTCTAGATGTGCATATCTTGGGCATATCTGAGTACAGACGCTCTGCACTGAAGAGGAGATAGGTAGAGAGCAGATGAAAGACTGAGAAAGGGAGCACTGAATGCATAATTTCTTGCTAATTAAAGGGATAGTTCACCCAAAAATAAACATTCTGTAATTTACTCACCCTTGTTTCATTCCAAACATGCATGGCACACTTTCTTATATGGATTTTCATTAAAAACATGAAAACTCTGAAAAAACCTTATGACCTTGTAGAATATTTCAAGTCTTTTGTAGCCCTTTGACAGCTTTGTGTGACTTTCATTGAACAATGACTTGTATTTCAATGTGTTCCTCAAACAGCTTCAGAAGACTCGTAATATATTGCATGAGTCATATAGGCCACTGTTATGAAATTTCTATGCTGATTTTTTTCATTTAGTCATTTTGGAGCTTGACAGTGCCATACCTTGTTTACTTCCATTACATTGAAAATATCTCATCAAAATTCATCCTTTATGTTCCACAGAAGAAAGAACGTCATACAGGTTTGGAACAACATGAGGGTGAGTAAATGATGACAGAATTTCCATCTTTGAGATGAAATTTATTCATTTAACTAATGTATCTTTGTCCCTGTGTTTGTGGCATCCTGCTGTCAAGAGCTGCCCATTCATCTATTTGGGGAAAGTGAGCAGTTACCAGGTGACCCATTTGCAAAGTGAACAACAGTATGTCTCAGGTGACACACTTTCCTCCTGTCACACTAATACCTCTGTGCTCTTGCCAGGATGGATGGAGAGAGTGTCTTCTGAAGCCCAAGTAATCAACAGAAACAAGGAAAGATGGGTTATCCGGGTGTCTGGGTTGTTTTCTCTTTATTCCTAATCTTTATATCAAATTATCTGAATTTTTAAATGAATATTCAGGGCATGTTTAGATGTTTCAAACTTCGTTTAGCAAGCACAGATTCCATGCAAGTCTGCTTTTGCTCACATGTTATTATTCAAACAAATTCCTTCACAGGAATTTATCCCATTTTGATCAATTCTTTAATTATTGGAATAATAATTAAGATAAATATTTTTACTGTTTGGGTTTTTATGAATAACACATAATAATGTCAACACAACTGAAACCACATAAGGTGTGAGGTGGAAAATGTGTCTCTTGGAAAGGAAAGCATGCACATTTACAGGCTTCTGTTATAGGCACACACACACACACACACACACACACACACACACACACACACACACACACACACACACACACACACACACACACACACACACACACACACACACACACACACACACACACATATATATATATATATATATATATATATAAGTCATGCATACAGTCCTGAATTTTCCCCATTTTCAGACACTCATCCTGTTAATTGCATCATTATTCTTTAAGACAAACATTTTCTAATACATTTTAAAATCCTTTTGTTTAGTTTTTTGTGGTTGTTTATTTGACTTCAATGTGGGTTGACTAAAGTGGACTTCAGTTAGAAGCCTATTTATAGATATAGGAATGTTCTTTGTGGCATTTTCAAAAGATGCAGCGACGGGTAAAATGTCAGTCATCTGATAGTCAAATGTGCTGTCACATCCTGAACCACAAAGTTATTGAGAAAAACATTTCCATCAGATAACACCTTCAATGAGAAATCCCCTGCCTCCATGCAGCTCTTTTTAAAGTCTAATGCATTCAGATGCAGTAGTATATTGATTTATTGAACAGACATTTTCATGGCTGTGTTTAAATTCTCATCCAGCAGTGTTATGTACACTGTGCTTGACATACTAAATGAAACCAAAAACAAGATATTTACATCAGCAGCTCAAAGACACAATAATATACTTATCTACACAAAATAATATGGTAATACTTTATTCCAATAGTTCACTTTAGACATTCTACTGACTATAAGTAACTTTGCAACTACATGTCAGCTTATTCTACAAACCCGGACCCTAACCTAACAGTGTACTAGTATTATAATGAGAGTTAGTTGACATGTAGTTGCAAATTAATGAGAATTAGTTGCAAAGTTAGGCTACTTATTATAGTTAGTACTTACTAAAGTGTCACTTCACAGACCTCGTGGCCTAGTGCCATGTGAACCTCCGAGAGCAATGTTCCCAAGCTCTCCACAACAGCTTTATTGAGTAATTTACAGTATAGAGAGCCATAAACGCAGCATATGTTTGCATACAGAAGGTCTTTAGCTCTATTAAGAGGATTTACTATAAGCATCAGAGGACACATTAACTACAGAGAATCCATTAATCGTGACAGCAACGTCCTGAAACGTGTTTTCACGTACGCCTTTATACATCTTTCTGTCTTGTAATGTGCGACGATACGCCAGCTTTCTCTGAATCGCATTAGCACGAAAGCCTGCGGACATGGCTGTCCCTGTCTGGAACTGTGTGTGTGTAGTATACGTCCTTGACTGTAGGTCATGTTTCTTGCCGCACTGCTGTGTTCATGCCAGGATGCTCTTTTGGATTTACTGCGCTGCAGATTAGCTGCTTGTTGGCGTGTGTTTATCCATGTGAGTGAGATTTATACTGTTATTCCCTCTGATTTATATCACCAGACAGCGTTCTTATGTAATACATCGATTGCTGGGAGGTTGGATCTGTCTGGCGCCTTTGTCATGAAGGCGGTATGTGTCGTGCTGACGTCATTCGCATAATCCTGTTCTCGCAGCTCTCACTGTGAACTTTGACGTCAATGTGCGACAGCCAGGTAAATCAACGTTTATGTAAATGGGATTGAATTATGATGTCATACTGCTCGTGCGGTGAAGAGTCAGCTGGCTTTAGCTGGACACAGCTGACAAAACAGCCCGGACTGTATGTCATTTATGGTGGATAAGCATATGAGACATGGAGTGAAGGCATATTATGCTTTGATAATGGCCTTATGATCCACTTGGACAAAAAAATGTCATTAAGTCATTAAAAGTGCTGTAAGCGTTTCTGTACTTGAGACTTTTTGCTAATTTCAACTATATATGACATCCAAATCTTCACCTTCAAAAGATAGTATGCAAATCTACATTGCAAAAAAATGATGTTCTTACAAATTTCCATTACAAATATATAACAATAATCAAATCAAGTTACTGAGGAGAAAAACAAGTCTTGAGGGAACATTAAAATTGTGAGTAATTGAGGTTATGCTAGAATAAGAAAAAAATCTCACTAATAGATTTTCTTTTTCTTTTCTTTTTTTTTTTTTTGCAGTAATCATATAAAATGATTCACATGTTGAGTGTTTCTAATTGGATAAAATTGTGTAGGCCGCTCCTCTGGCTCTCTTGTTTACAGGGCTGTCATAAATCCACTTGTGATTTCAAGTAGCGCATATTTCAGATATCTGTCAGTAAAGATATTTTATATGTGATATTCCCAAATAATTCACTTACAGCACCTATACACTTAGTAATAACTCAGGCTAGCTGCTAATCATTAGCTACTCAGATAAAAAAAGAGTCAATGTTTTACCAAACTCTGCTAGAAAAGCAATGTTTTCTGTAGTTCGTTTAAGTGAAAATATCCACTGAAACCTCAACAGTGCTGTTTTATACTCAATTTGTAGCTTCGGCTATGAAGCTATCCTTTAGCTGGTGCTTTATAAGTTTTAAAGTCCCCCTGTGGTGAAAATCAAGTTTTTTATGTTGTTTATATGTCTATGTGGTGTTTTTAATATGCTTTAAGACAAACCATGTGCAAATTCATAAGTCGACACCATTGCTGAGTATTTTCTCCTTAAAACTGCTGTGAACCAAAGACAGTCTCAAAAACGCGGTTTGAAATCGCTGGTGTTTCTGACATCACAAACTTGTAACCAATCAGGTCAACGTGCGTTATTTAAGTTGTCACTACCAAAACTCCATTCCTAAAAGTGTGTATGTGTAGCTAATTTTATTTTATCAACACACAGATTTTCAAATCTTTAGGCCAATTTAAACTCAGAGATTCGATGGGAAGAGAATTAATATTCATAAAATATTACCGATTACTCTACATTACATCGATTACTATACACTACAAGATGAGAACACAAAAACATGAACTGGAATGAGCTGTAGACTTGCTTTATAGCTGGAATTGCAGTTTGATAATTAATAATCTTTGCAACATTGACACTTTTGTTGTCACAACTTATCAACACTGAAGTGAATTGAGCTGAACAATGACACTATTCTTTTCTGTAGAGCTGATTAATAGCTGAAAGTGTTACTTAATTGATGGACTTTGCATTAATGACATTGTTATTTTCCTGTTTATGAATGTGCAGCTGCTTTGAAACAATCTGTATTGTATAAAGATCTATATAGATAAATGTGATTTGACTTGACAGGAATTAAATGAATACAATCATGTTTGTCAAAAAAAAACAAAAAAAAAAACTGGCATGGTGGGAGAAAAACGCATATATATCCAATATGGATCCGTTCATTATACTGTATATATATACTGTTTATACTGTAAATACTGTGTATGAGGCATCAGAAAAACATGACACATAAAATAAGCATAAAATATCTTTACTTAAAATAACCCCTCGAAAATAGTGGATCAGAGTATGGCTGAACAATATTGCTTAACATAGCCCTCGAATTCAAGTAAAGTACATTCAATAACACGTTACACAATATATGTCTTTACAATTGCATATCATAAGACATAAGTCCAGTGGTCCCAGTGCTTCAGAGGAGCTGATGGTGACCTCCTTGCTTAACCTGCAAGATTTATCGATTGGCATGTTGGTTTCTATTAAGACTCACTCACTGTGTTGCTTGTCACGGCTTGTGCATTGCTGTTCAATACAGCTGGAAAGACGAATTTCACTCGCAGTCCAAGATTCAAGCATAGCATTAAGCAAAACCCAATAAGGAACGGCACATTAAGGAACTATATCGGGGTTTCATGCAATTATTGCTATTTCTTTTAAGCTGAAATCTTGAGCATAGCAATTGCTATAAATGACATCTTTCAGAAACACACAAAAAGAATATGCAATTACAATGATCTGAGGCACAAATACTCCAAACCAAAAGCTGCTCTGATTGTACAGTATGTGATAGATTTTGTGCGTGATTTCCCGGCGTGCCCACAGGGACATTTTGCCACGTGCGTTCATTTTGAAATGGGGATTTTCTAGATCTTGCAGCCTAACGGAAAAGTCCACTGGGTTTCATTAAGCTTCGGCATTGCTGAGACTGCCAGAGATTACAGGCCTGGCAGGGAAGGCCAGCAGGCACAGATGGCTTGTGTTCAGGTATCGGCTGCAACCCTGCGTTTAATCTCAGATGCAGGCCTAATCTCTAGAGCCAATACAAATATACTAAAATACTCCATTTATGTATTAAATATCCAGTGTATATATTGCTTCTCATTTTGTTTGTCTATGCATCACATATGTAAATCAGAGCATCAAACCAAGTTGGCATTCTAATTCCAAATAATTCAAGCATTTGCACTAATAAAGTAAACCAGAGAATGAAGCAGAAAGAGAGATAGAAGGACAGTACAAACGCATGATTCCCTGCATAGCCTCTTTACTCTCCATACAGCACATCTGTTCTGCTGGACAGCTGGCAGGATGCCCAGCACCACTGCATGGAGGGTGAAGGTGCTTTGAGGCCCTTGGCCCGGGGCCCCGCGCTTGCATATCCCACTAAGGAAGGGGGGGGAAGGGGTGGCGGGGTCTGGGGGATCCTTCACTTGAAAGACGCACAGACTTTGCGATCTTTAAGAGGTTGAGGGGGGCGATAGTTATCCACCATGCAGCAGGCCGTCTCTTTCTCTGCGGTAAAAAGCAGAGCTCGGAATTTTTTCATCTGTGCAGGAAGAGAAAGAATGAGAATGAGTTTTTATCATCTGTTACTATTTATGTATTGGGGGAATGCTTATAATTCTGCGAACTGGTTAAACATTAACTCTCCTAAACAAACACATTTTCATTCGTTCTCACATTTTGAATAGAATTTCATGTTAGTCAAGTTCTTTTTATATTCATAGAGGCTAGGAAATGAGGCATGGCGACCTGAGGTTATGTGCACATTTCCAGCCTTGAACCAAAGTCGTGATGCAAGCATTCGACAGGGTCGTGTTGATTTTCACAAAAGCGCTAGATGCCACAGAGGTTGAATAGAGAGGAAAATACAACTGACTATGACTAGCCGGTTTTTGTCTAGTTTGTCTTGTCTAACTGTCTCAGATGAGGGAAGATATCTAGCCGGTTTTAAAAATGGAAAGCCTAAAGACTAAAAGCATAACAATCATAATTGGATGGTTTCTCATTGGATTGCCTACATTTGGATAGTTCACATGATTTTCTTCATTTTCACATGAAGTAGTGACTACAGTGTGCAATATATTTAATTTAAAAAAAATGATATAAATACATACAGTTTTTATATTGATATATTTACACTGATTCATAATAAAATTTTATGTACTTTAAATATATATATATATATTGAATTTATAGGACTAATCACACTACTGTTCAAATGTTTAGGGTCGGTCGGTAAGATTTTATATTTTGAAAGAAGTCTTTTATGCTCATTGGTAAAATTGTGAAATATTATTACTTTAAATTTAAATGTAATATTATTAATTTAAAATAACTGTTTTCTGTTTGAATATGTTTTTGTTTTTTTAAAGGTAATTTATTCCTGTGATGTCAAAGCTGAATTTTCAGAATCATTACTTCAGTCTACAGTGTCACATGATCCTTTATCATTCTAATATTTGCTGCTCAAGAAACATTTCTCATTATTATCAATATTGAAAACAGTTGTTCTGCTTAATATTTTTGTGAAAATCATGAAAAAAAAATTTCAGGATTCTTTGAAAGTTCAAAAGTACAGCATTTGTTCCAAATCTTTCCCTTTTGACCAATTTAATGGGTCAAATAATGCTGAATAGCATTATTAATTTATCGAAAAACTTTTTAACAGTAGTGTATGTGGACTTTAAAAAAAGTTATGTACAATCACCAAAACATTTCTAAGTAAAAATGTACCAATTTGCAAACCCTACTCAAAAAGGACTATAGTTTTCTTAAGAAGGTTATGTAAATGTGTGTTTCATAGATGTTACTTGTGATTTTAGTCCTGTTCAAATCAACAAGCTTGTGTTTTTGCTCACAATCTCGGTTAACTGTTTCTGGTAATCACTGTTAAGAGTCAACAAGGTATTCTCTGTATTATGTGAGATGCCACATTCAGTAAGCATGTGGCTTTCAAACTCCCCCTCAATGCTTGTATTACTGGTGTAAATTGTGTCACCTGCGCAGAGCTAACGCTGATCGACTGCTTGCAGACAATCCATGTGACGCTCTCGTACAGAGGGGGGGTGGTCAGAGACCCTGGGTACGTCCAGTACTCCAGAGATTTCGGGAGCAGGCTGGTTGGGTCAAAGTCTGTGAATGAGGTCTGCTTTCCCTGCAAGATAACAAACACACAATTGACCGTGAATAAAGCAGAACTGATTTCTAACTTTAGCAAGAAATAAAAATGTAATTGAATTGGTAGACATGCCTTGGACTTGATAGCATCCATAGCATCCAGAACCTTCTGAAGCTTAGGATTGTCTTCACCGATCTGATGGAAAACAAAACCAAAAAACAATGTTTAAGCCTAATTTTGTGTCGAGTATTTAATGCTCATCAAAGCTTTTATTTGATTAAAATACACTCTAAACATTGCTGGGTTGTTTGAATCCATGGTTGGGTCAAATATGGACAAACCCAATTGTTGGGTTTAAAAGTGTAATACAAAAATTTAAACCAACATTTGGATTTGTCCATTTTTGACCCAACCATGGGTTGAAACAACCCAGCATTTTTTAGAGTGTACAGTAAACAGTAATATAGAGAAATATTATTACTTTAAATTGAAATAAAAATATAATTAATTTAAAATAACTCATTTCTATTTTAATATATTTTGAAATGTATTCCTGTGATCAAAGCTGAATTTTCAGCATCATTACTCCAGTCTTCAGTGTCACGTGATCTTTCAGAAATCATTCTAATATTTGCTGCTAAACAAACATTTCTGATTATTATAAATGTTGAAAACAGTTGTGCTGCGAAATATTTTCATGGAAACTGTGTTACATTTTCTTTCAGGATCTGATGAATAAAAAGTTTAAAAAACAGAAATAGAAAATTGTTCAAAGATTTGCGGAAAGAAAGTGACTAAGGCATAATAGTTTATTAATAATTAATAATTTGTTAAATTTTTTATATTCTGTTTTATTATTACATTTTATTTATTTTATTTCCGTGCAAAAATATAATGCACATTACTGCTCATATTGCAGCCATATTGGCTGTTTATTAGTACTTATAAAGCATATATTAATGCCTTATTCTACATCCATTAATCCTAAACCTAAACTTAACAACTACCTACTGTAACTAACTATTAATAAGCAGTAATTAGGAGTTTATTGAGGCAAAAGTTATAGTGAGAATTGGACCCTAATCTAAAGTGTGACCAAAATGTAAGACTGCACACAAACCTCCAGAAACACTCCGACCACAGCAAGACCATCAGACTTATCGGCTGCTTCCCCAAAGCTGGCATATTTTGTGTTCCAGTGGACCAGATGGAGCTAAAGATGAATTTATTAGGTACATTAATATTTAATCATATATAAGAAAACATCTCACATCTCCATGAACACATTTGCCCCAGTATGCGCAGGGATTCATACCTCGGCTGGGAAGCATTTCCCATCGACTGTGTGCTCGGAGCCTTTGTCGTCACTGGCGCCCCAGTGGAAGTGGAACTGTTTGAGTCTGTATTTACCTGAGATCGGGCCTTCTGTCAGTACTAGAGCAAACAAACACAGTGATATATGTTATGTCAAAGTCTGTTACAATAGTGTAGGTTTAAATGGTTAAACTTGCTCCACAGGTTCAATCTCCCTTTTCTGTCAAAGTTCATGTGAATGAGACTTAAAACAAACCATTCAGCTTTAATGCAATCTTGTGTGTACATGTGTGATTTCCCACAACTCCGTGCAAAAGAAGCTGTCACTGGGGAGCGAGATAGCAGAGGTGTTGCATATTTCTTTACACAACAGTTTAATTTTAGGCTTTACACTTGCTTAGACATGCAATACAATAGACTATAACCTATAAATAAGCATAACCTATAAAATTGTGTTTGCAAACTATCTATTAAAAGATCAAACATAACAGGATACTGTTGTGAATTAATATTTAACTATGTAGTAGGAGCAAAAGCCAACTTTCAAAATGCTTCCCAATGACTTTGAAAAAGTTGCTTTAGATTTTTAAGTACAAATCCACTTGGATGTTTCAGTCATTTTAACTTAAATTACAAACACGAGTTAAAAATGTTATAACTTATAAAATTTTTTAAATAAAAGTTGAAAATTGCTTAACTTATATTGATGAGTTAAAGCAAAGTAAAAACATGTGTTGTCATAACATATTGACCATATATTTTTTTTTTACAGTGAATATTCAGCAATAATACTCTGGGATTACATATAGTGTCCGATGCAACCTCCTTATTATATAACTTTTCCTTCTAAATAGTATCTAGGTTAACACTGCAGTCGTTTCAGGAACACTCTGCCTAAGTTAAGCTAATGATTAATACAAGAATAGGCTGGCAATTCATTATAAGAATTAACAAAGAGGTCACCAACTTGAGCTGTCGTTATCATCGGCGAAGGTCACTTGGAAAGAGTGTCCATTATTCAGGATGTCCAGTGAAGTGCTGGGGTCATACTTCAGCTTCAGCGGCTTCAGTTTATCATCATAAGACGCTCCCTTGGTTTGAATGTCTATTGGAGACTGGCGAGGTCCATCAGCAATGGGGAAGTCTTTACACCATGTCTGAGGTCCTGCGGTGGAAGGTGACACAGAGGTTAAACAGTGCTATTATAAGCATCTGGCACAAAAATACATTAAATTATTTTTCATAATATACATTTGAGCAGCATCCATCCTTAGGTTATATGTCTTTTTCAAAGGTTGCTTTTTAAATCACTTAATATCTTTTACATCTTTGCTGGCGGGAATTAAAAAGCCTTTATATGAAGAAAAAAAAATTGAATTGCAGTGTCCAAAGTATTATCTGCATATGGGATAAAATAAAAATCTGCATTTACGTGAAGAAAAAATATATGGTTCTATATTCGATACAAAATACCGATTTATATGCATTTATTTATGCATATAGTGTAAGTGAAATCTGTACATTCTGTACTTGTCACATATGATTGTGCTGTAGACAAGGTGATCATGTCTTAGGTGCAAAGAGGGGACATGTAGAATGAGGCATAATCTGATTCATTTTACATGTTATTTTTAAATAGCCTATAAAATCATATGGATCTGAAAAATCATAATCACGTGTGAGATCTTAGCCTACCGTTATGGTCTGCGTATCCCCATCCGTGAGACATTATGACAACTGTGCCGCGGTCCTCTCAAGTGTCTTCAAGTGTCCTAAAGCAGTGTCAGTGTCCTCAGACAGATGAGCTGTCGGTTTATATAGCCTCTCTGGACGCGGTTTGTTCACATGACCGTATATTAAATGTGTGATCAGCAGGAGGAGCTACACAAGAGATCGATATTGCGCGCGCTCGCTCTTTCGGAATGCGCGCTCGCATCTGTGGGAATATCGGAGTCCTTTTGCTTTGATCTGCGGATCCATTCGAAAGACATTCTTAACATTCTGTGATTGCGTAATCAGATACTTGTGGCACGCCGGGTTCTGATGACGTAGAGTGCCAGTGTGATACAGTAATGTAAATGAGTGCAGTAAATGAATCATCCCTCCATCAAATCCTCCAGCAGAGAGAATGAATGGCGGGTTTACGCAACACTCTGCTACTACGGCTAATATTTGACGCTTTACAAAGAAAGACCTTGTGACTGAAAACAGAAATGAGTGTGTGACGGTCAGTGTGTGTAGCCTAATGAAATGATGAACATATAGGCTAGCGTAGGCTACTAACATGTTGTATTTAGGCTATAGTGCCACAAATAACACAAACACCAACAGATACTAGCCAGTAATTTGCGTATTTATTATTATTATCAATATTATTATTATTATTATTATTATTATTATTAATTATAGGCTCTACAATAAAATAAAGGGGGGAAAATTAAGTAAAAATTTTTACAATTTAATTTTTAATTCGTAGATTTTAAACTATTATTATGATTGGAGGGTAAATTAGTACTGGAAAATAGCTTGTGATTTCTGTAAATAGTAAAATCGATGTTATTTTAGTCGAGATGTTTTTGTAAATGTTGCTATGTGTATAGATTAAGTTATTATGTTTTGGATTTGATTGCCATCTCGTGGTCGAGAGTCGAAACTACTCTCGACCTCAAAATGTTTAATATATGGACAAACAAGTGGATAAATGCACAAATGTATCCTGTTTGATTGAGGTCCAATTTAAATAAAAAAAATAAGTAGGCTAAATGTCTAAACCAAATAATTTGTTTACGTATTTTTATAGATTATATGCTACATACACTACCGTTCAAAAGTTTGGGGTCAGTAAGATTTTTAATGTTTTTAAAAGAAGTTTCTTCTGCTCACCAAGGCTGCATTTATTTGATACAAAACCATAATAATAATAAAAAACAGTAATATTGTGAAATTGTTTTCTATTTTAATATATTTTAAAGTGTAATTTATTCCTGTGATCAAAGCTGAATTTTCAGCATCATTCCTCCAGTCTTCAGTGTCACATGATCCTTCAGAAATCATTCTAATATGATGATTTGATGCTCATGAAAACATTCATTATTATTATCAATGTTGAAAACAGTTGTGTACAATTTTTTTTCAAAATTCTTTGATGAATAGAAAGTTCAAAAGAACAGCATTTATTTAAAATAGAATATTTTCTAACATTATAAATGTCTTTACTGTAACTTTTGATTAGTTTAACTCATCCTTAATGAATAAAAGTATTGATTTATTTTATTTATTTCCCCCCAAAATAAAATTAAAATTCTTTCTGACCCCAAACTTTTGAGCGATAGTGTTTAATGTTACAAAAGCTTTAGATTTCAAATAAATGCTGTTCTTTTGAACTTTCTATTCATCATAGAGTCATGAAATAAAAATGTAAATAACTTTTTTCAACATTGATAATAATCATAAATGTTTCTTGAGCATAAAATCATCATATTAGAATGACTTCTGAAGGATCATGTGACACTGAAAACTGGAGTAATGATGCTGAAAATTCAGCTTTGATCACAGGAATAAATTACACTTTACTGTATATTCACATAGAAAACAGCTGTTTTAAATTGGAATAATATTTCACAATATTACTGTTTTTGTTTGTATTTTTAATCAAATAAATGCAGCCTTGGTGAGCAGAAGATACTTCTTTTTAAAAACATTAAAAATCTTACTGACCCCAAACTTTTGAACGGTAGTGTATAGGCCTATGTGTACATTTTCATGAACAATAAATGCATATTACTTTATAGATATTTTAGAAATTGTAAGATATTATCCGATCTATCTGAATCTACCACACAACTTATTTGCAGTCTTATATGGCTGAGCCTGCCAGAGAGTTTTCTAACCCATGAACAAACAAATGTATGTGTGAATTCACGAATGCAGATTTGAAAAGCTGAACTGACAAATAAAGTGTAATTTCGCAGTACTTTGTTCCAATACTTAAATTTCAATCAATCGTGGCCTTCTATTGAGTTTTCGCGTACTCTCCACATCGCTAGATGGCGCTGATGGGCATTTCCACTGACGGGAAAGCACAGAAGCCACAGCACACACGTGGATGTAGGAACGAGCTGTTGATACAGTTGAAACTGCGTATTCCTGTTTATGGAAAAGAGGCGACGTTTTTATAGTTGAATTTGTTTCTTTCGACACGTTTACTTACAAATCTAGCCATATATTGGTATCCGCCTGCTGTTCATATTGGGACCTCTCATTTAACTGGGATTTAGACGTCCAGATTGCGGCTTCATCAGAAAGTCTACAGGCTTCAAGATAAACATGGCCAAAAATAAACAGAGAGGCAAAAAGCAGCAGAATGTATTTCAGGTTGCGAACAAACAGTCAAAACCCAAGACCAAAGCGAAACCTGTCAAGACCTCCCTGAAACATGTAAGTTCATGTTTTGTTTACATTATTAATGTCTTTCTTTAGGACCGGACAGTTTTGAGATGTTTGCGTTGAATATGTTGACATTCTCCCCCTAGATAAACACTGTGAGGAATGAAAAAGTGGAGAGCTTAAATCAAATGTTCACAGAAGTACAGCAAGATGTGAGAAATATATCAAAACCCACAACTAATGAAACCAAAAAAGGACAGAAGGTAAAACAATTTTTTTGCAGCTGTAAAATTGGCATGTTTCTATACACTTTCTGTAAAGTGTGCTGGTGTTGTGTTTCTAAATGCCACTTGCCTGGCTGTTTTCTCTAATGTAATGACATGCATGCTTTATGTGTCAGTATGCTGTGTGTAGATTATGTAAGATCTCATGTAAACTGTATATTTCAGGTGGTCAGAGAAGCTCCACGTGAAGCTGTCAATGTGGATAGTGCTGCACAGCTTTTCTCTCAACTCTAGAAAACAAAAAGTACATACAGAAAATGGACTCTGGACTAATAAGAGAAACTTTATACCATATAAGTCATAATGCCTGTAAGTCATCAATGTAATTTATTAAATGATTATACTTGCAGCAGTCTTATTCTGTATGTGATTATGAATTGCACAGCCACGCTTAATGCTATATATATATATATATATATATATATATATATATATATATATATATTGTATATTAGTTCATTTTCCCAGTGCATTAAGTTTTGGGAGTTGAATATTGCCTTTGCCTTCTGAAGCATAAAGAACAAAGTCATTATAGACTGACTATCAATCAGCTGTTTTGTAACAGTTGTATTGAGTCTGCTGTAACAGGCTTTATATATTCTTCAGATCGATGTTTGAACCTGTGACCCACTTGCAAGAGGGATGGCCACTCGAGTTGCTGGCATTTAGATCATTAGCTGGCGTTTTATTTGAATTAGAGGTCAGGCTTTTTTAAGTTCTCAGCACTAAAACAGCATTTCGGAGCTTCATTGTGAAATGGCTTACTAGTCAGCTAGTTCAGCAACAAATGCCAATTCTGTCATCTTTTCCTCTGCCTCATGATATTTATTTCAGGTTTATTTAACAGGGACAATGCACACTAATAATACATAATTAAATGTACAGAGTGCCAGAATTAGCCCAAAGGCTATTTTACATCTGCTGTCCCTGGACAGATCTTAAGATGTCACACCTAAAAAAAAAAGTAAACAAAAGGATTAAAATATCACATACATGTTAGAGCCAGCCAACCTCATCGGCATAGCACAAGAAGCACAAACAAACAAAACAGACAGGACAGAGAAGACATGGGAACAACAAGATTTCATGTCAAATGTAATGTTGACAGTCCTGACTACCTGTTAGCCACTTCTTTAAGTTAATTTTAAAAGAAGCGTACGTTTTAAAATTCCTAATGTGAATTGGAATGAGGTTCCATTCACGAGCAGCCCTGACTGAAAAAGCTGTTTGACCAAGTGCACTCTTCCTAAACGGGACAATGCAGTCACCTCTTGCTGCACTCCTTGTAGATCTGCAAGCATTTGGCGCTGTTCTCACAAACTGGCACAATACAGGAGGAGCCAGTCCATGCAAAATTTTGTACACAAGACAGAGATCTGCATATATAATCAAGTTTTCGAAATTCAATAGACTATATTTTTTTAAAACATGACAGTGATGATAATATATAGATTTCCTATCAAGTACTTTAATGGTTTTCTTATATAGGGAGAGTAGTGGTTTGAGAGAAGTGTTGCTAGCTTGTGACCAGGTTGTCAAACAATAGGTTATATGAGATAAAATCATTGAGTGCATGAACATCATAGCGGCCCTTTTTGACATGCAGCTACGGACATATCTAAAATTTGCCAGGTTGTACTTAATGCGATTACAAACCTTCTTAATGTGTAATTTAAAAGTAAGATTGTTATCTATGTATACTCCAAGGTATTTAAAATCTGAGACGACTTGTAATCTCTCTCCTGCTACGACTACATCAGGTTCTACACAGCGGCTTTTAGATTTACTAAAAAACATACATACAGTTTTGGATAAATTTAGTTGAAGGCAGTTGTGATTTAACCATTCTGTAATCTTTTGCATTGAGTTTGATAGCAGATCAGCAGCTTGTGCAGCACTGTTAGCATGTACAAAGATTACTGTGTCATCTGCATACATTTGGATGTTAGCATTAGGACAAACATTTGGCAAATCATTTACATACAAAGAAAATAAAAGTGGACCCAAAATAGAGCCCTGTGGGACACCTGCAGACAAGGCAATAACACCTGATCGATGATTCCTAACTCTTACGAACTGAGTTCGATGTGTTAAATAAGATTCTACCCATTTGATAGTGCCTGTATCGAAATTAAAAGTTTGTAATTTAGATAGAAGAACTCCATGATTAATGGTGTCAAACGCTTTTTTTAAATCTAGAAAAACAGCACCAACAACCCCTCCTCGATCCAACTGTGACTTGACTTTGTCAACGAAATAGCAATTGGCTGTTTCTGTTGAATGATTAATACGGAAGCCGAATTTATATGGATGTAAAGAATAGGAACTTGTATTTAAATGATTTATCATTTGTTCTAAGACAAGTTTTTCGGCCACCTTGCAAACCACCAGCAGGATACTAATAGGTCTGTATTATTTCAAACCCATTAGCCTATTTCTAAAAGGATAAGTTTTGCAGAAGGTACGGTTTTACATAAAATGGAGGTGAATTCATTTTTGGGGGAACTTTTCCTTTAATTCCTGTATCCTGTCATTTATTGCGCTGGCTGTGACCGAAAAAAAGAACATGAGTTTGAGAACTAGCCTAATTAAACCAATGAGTGAGACATGTGCTTGTGTATGTGTATTATATGTACACTACAATTGAATGGTTTGGGGTCAGTAAGAAATGACAGTAAAGACATTTAGAATGTTACAAAATATTTCTATTTCAAATAAGTGCTGTTCTTTTGAACTTTCTATTCTTGAAAGAATCCTGAAAAAAAAAATTTATCACGCTTTCCGCAAAAAATATTAAGCAGCACAACTGTTCTCAACATAGATAATAATAATAAGTGTTTCTTGAGCAGGAAATCAGCATACTGTAATTATTTCTGAAGGATAATGCGACACTGAAGACTGGAGGATGATGCGTTCAGCTTTGAGCATAGTAATAAATTGTAAAATATATTAAAATAGAAACCAGTTATTTGAAATTGTAATAATATTTCATGATATTGCACTTTTTGCTGTATTTTTGATTAAAAATAAATAAATGCATCCTTGAAGAGCATAAAATACTTTTTTCAACAACAACAAAAAAACTTGACCCCAAATATTTGAACAGTAGTGTGTCTTATTTTAAGTTTGTGTGTGTGAGAGAGACTTTCATTTCCTAATGTGGTGTGATAACAGCCCAAAACCACTAGAGGCCACACATTTATTATAAAAGCACTACATTAACAGCAAGACTGCGGATCGGCTGACAGATGCTTATTTTTCTCCCATTCACTTCAAATATAACTCAATTATGTTTGAACAAGCATATTATTATTTCTTACTAAACAGGGATTTTAATCTGGAAGTGTTTTGAACTGAATGTGCATCTCTAGTGGACACATTAGCGTTCAAAAGACACAAATCTGTCTGTTTACTGGTGTGTAAGTGCAATATCTTTTTTCTTTTTTTTCTTTTTTTTAGCACAACATTTGGATGTTGAAATTCATTCATTCTGTCATTGAAAACTCAGAACCATGAATACAACAAAACTTTAGGAAGGATGAAAAAGTCTCTTTCTCAATTATCCACTGTGGAGAAATACTTAAATATTAACCCATAAATGGTACAGGTAGTGTTTAATATAACAATAGAAAGCACATTGATACATTTATTTATAATTTTTTGCCCTTAATGTGCTAGGATCCATATTCTGTGCTTGGCTTTTTGTGAAACTCTGTTGTTATTGTTTTTTAGAGCAGCTTGAGGTCTTTCATAAGGTGGTGAAAAGCATAAATCTATAATTCAGCTGGTAAATCGGCATCATCTCTTCACTACGGTTCTGCAGGAGACAGATGATTGCCTTCTAAGCACTATAACAAACCGTTGTTGAGCACTAGATGTCCAAATCCTCCTCAAACAGGAAATTGAAATTTGCTGCGAGGTTTAGGACAGGATTTAGGTGTGTGTGTGTGTGTGAGATGGTGAAAAAAATCCACACATAAGCGTTTTCTCTACAGCTGTCAAGCATTCTTCTGATCTCCCTGATGCTCCAGTGAGATTCTGAGCTCTGCACAGCATAAAACTCGAGTCTAACACACTCGAACACGCACACACACTCCCCACAGAACTAATGCGTCAGGCGATGCCACCTTAGACTGTTCTTTGGCACTGTCTCGCATTCATTTGTCACAAACCCACAGATATCATTTCTCCTTCCAGTCGCCTGTTAATGTGGGAAAGGGATTTTTCTGCTCACATAAATGGATCTTTACAACAGACTTTCCTAACTGAAGGGAGCTGTCAGCAATTTGGCATTGCATTAGTGTGGTGAGGCTCTGTATTATCAGGGTCTCTCTGGTAATTTCAGCATCACTGATACTGTCTGATGGAAAGCACTTAGAATTCAACACACACCGCTGCTGTTGCCGTCTGCAAAACCTCCTAGAGTTCTTCAAAACAGGTCAGATCAGCCACAAACTGTGAGGTTGAGCTGGTATTGACGCCGTCCCCCGGAAACCAGAGCTGGATAAAGAGTCAATCAATGTTAATTCCTCAGCAGCGCTTTGCTGTGCCCAGCATTGACAATTATATGTTCCGTTCTGGCGTGCAGAATAAATGCTTGTATTTATCTCGGGTCAGTTGTGATTCAGCTGCTTATTGGAGATACTTGTAAGATACAGCAATCACTGTGGGACATTCAGAATGTATTTAAACATTGAACTACTTTTAACTTGAGCACCTCTGTGTGAATTTAAAATACGTTTTTTTTTTTTTTAAAGAAACACAAAATGTTTCTTCTGTGGTATCGCTGGAAAACACAAAATGGATCCTTTATTTAAGCTTTATTTTTAAAGGGGGGATGAAATGCTATTTTCATGCATACTGAGTTTTTTACACTGTTAAAGAGTTGGGTTCTCATGCTAAACATGGACAAAGTTTCAAAAATTAAGTTGTACGTTTGATGGAGTATTTCTGTGCCAAAAATACTCCTTTGGAGAGTGGAAGTTTCGGAAAGTTTTTTTCGAGTATGGGCCTGTGTGACGTCAGATGTGACGGAATTTCCTTATACGGGTCCTAACTAAGGGCACTTCTCCCGGAAGGTATGGAAGGCCAAAAGGGCCAAAACGTGTGAAACTGTCGCGTTAACGCGTATTTACGTGTTAACACGCAATTTACGCGTTAACACGTCATTACGCGTTAACGCGTATTTACGTGTTAACGCGTAAATACGCGTTAACGCGACAGTTTCACACGTTTTGGCCCTTTTGGCCTTCCATAGGAAGGGCGTGCGCGCACCCGTAGACCAGAGCGAGAGAGCGAAAGCAGTACGCCCATCAAAGCGCTGTGCTCGGCTTTAGGGAAGTCATCAACGGAGTTGTGCAAGTGTTCTTGGTTGTTCCCTGCATTTCGACGATGATTGTTTGTTTTATAAACAAGGCCCAGTTCGACGCCGGATTTGCAGATCGTCTAATGGGCCTTTCACACAGGACGCGGTATGCGCGGCGCTTGCCGCTGGGTTCAGCGTTGCCCTTCAGATACAACGCGATTTGCACTGAGCTATGACGTAGGCGGAGTTTTAAAAACTTTTAGCGGGAGCTCTATTACGTCTGTTTTTGTTTCTTAGTTTCAGGTTTAATGTTTGAATAAATGTTTTATTCTAAAAAAAGAGCTGACTTCATGATTCTTGTTTTAATTCAGATATACAATTTTGCCGTTCATCCATTTTGAATTCCGTCCTTGTTTGGATCCCCCGATTCTATTGGCCGCGCTGGTAATCGTCACAGAGCGCAGCGGCAAAAGTTGAACTATTTTGAACTTTGACCGCGGCATGCGCTTGAGCACGCCAATGATGCGCACCGCTGCGCTTGCGCTTTGGTCGACGCAGCAACAAAACGTCCTTGCGCGGCGCAAGCCATTGAAATGAATGGGTTTTATAGCGCGACGCCGCGCATACCGCGTCCTGTGTGAAAGGCCCATAATGCTTAAGGATGGAGCAGTTCCAACGATAAAGGTTCATGGTCATGCGTTGGAACCGCAGGCGGTGAGTAAAACTGCTTCAAATGTCTGTGTGTTGTTAGCTATCGGCGCGTAAGCACAGCAAGTAAACAACATGATCACGGTATAGTTAATGTATCTATGGAGCATGCGATGTATGGTGTGTGTGTGATTCGCGCTCGTGATTCTTTAGCTCCGCCCACACGGCACGCCTCCAGCCGCTCGGTTTTTTCCGGAAAGACTCGGTACAGCCTATCTTTCTTTTATAAATATAATAAAACTAAAGACTTTTTGGAGATATGAAGGATGCAATACTACTCTATAGGTACTCAAGATTAACATGAGATTGACTGAAACTGAGTGTTTCAGCCCCCCCTTTAAGAGGTTAAACAATAAAATACGAATGAACAGCATTTGAAAGAAGCAAAGCTTTGCAGTGTTATGAGTGGTTGAGACAGGCTATTGGTGAATACTAAGTCATATTTATGAGATTTAAAACAATCAAAATTATGACATAGGCTACTAGTCATAGTTTTGACTTACGTCATACCAACGTAATGATGACTTTCTATGGCATAGGCCTAATTATGAGGAAAAAAGTCGAAATGATGACTTTCTATGGCGTAGTTATGACTATTTAAGTTTACTTGGTAAGTCGAAATTATGACATACAGTCATAGTTTTGACTTGTGTCATACCAAGTGATTTTCTGTGCATAACTATGACTTTTTAAGTCGACTTGGTTATAGCTATGTCATCATTTCGATGTCATAGCCTAATTATGACTTACATAAGCATGATTTTTCAGGTCAGTACATCGTTATCGACATAAATATGCTTAATTTTGCATTTTATTTAGGCTAAGAACCCCATGTTTTGTTCTTGGAATCGACCATCTGACTCATGTAAAGCGACCAGCCACCGTTTGTTTTGTTGTAGCCTTTACGTGCAGTTTATGGCGGGTAAATCTGGGTCTGAAAATTATACTACCACAAAAATAAGTGAGGTTTCCTCAATTTCAGTCTCTGTTTTCTGAGAAAAATACGAACACAGGCTTTCCTCGAGCTTTACGATTTGAAGTTTCCAAAACGAATCTTAACCGGCCAATTAGAGATTGTTTGAAAAGTCTGATCTCTCTCTCTCTCTCTCTCTCTGTTTTAAGCTCTTAAAGGTCTGAGCGGATCTCGTTTCACACACGAATGACTCACTGCTCACCGCAGACATTCATAATTATAGACAATCCAATGATTAACCCTACGTCCTCACATCAAGTCTCGTTATGCCCTGAATGCCACCAAGATGAAGAAGGTGCTGCCTGTTGTTCACTTTAAGACTCAAATTGATTTAGCTGCTCCAGAGCTCATAAAGAAAAGCCTCATTAATCTAGACCAAGGCTGACCTTCAGTGAGTGAGAACATGTTCTCCTACGGTTTCTGAAGTTGAATTACAACTTGTACTGTGCACAGTGTTTTTGGACTTCTAAGAAGGATTTTAGATTTTATGACCATATCAATTAGGCTGCAAATGAGTCAGTGAGCGTGATGTTGACATGGTGACTAAATTATTGCATTTTGATGAAAGATATTTTTCTTCGGGGGGGAAAAACATGCACTGAAACATACACATGCATTTAGAATAAACTGCATATTGTTATATTTGCAAGATTATATATTATTTAGTTACTTGACTTTCTTGCCTTAAAAGGAATTGAACGTGTTTCCTATGAAAAAAAAACAACGTTTTCATTGATTTGACAGCCCTTATTTTTATAAAGTTTTTGCATGACCGATGCAAGCTTAGTCTGGAAGTCATGGAGAACAGCTCTCTGCTCTGCTTGCACAGCTTGACAAAAGAAATTGACATTTCTGACAAAGGCTGATGTGGTTTTGTGTAGGAAGGACGGAAGGCACGTCGATGCTGATTTGACCAGGAATCAGAGGAGTAATCATAGAAGATCAGGACAGCTTCACATACATTCTTCTTCACATTTTCGTTTTGTGCTTTTGTTGAGAATAATCAAGGATAGTTGTGCTGCCGCATTATTCCAGCCTTTTCTTCCTCTTCAATAGCTACTTCCCTCTCTGGCCATTTTCCTTCGGCAGTGTTGATTACATAAAGACCCTTGATATACGTCTGGGTTCATGGCTTGAAGACAGCCAGAGGAAAGTTCGATCCTGGTATCAGCTCAGGAACGAGGCTGACACTGAGATCCCTCTCACTGCTTTAGCCTGCCCTTCAGTGTGGTAGTGACTCTCACAGTGTTCACCTTATTTTTAAAAGGAATTACTCTAGCAGATTTTCAAGATTTATTCCATTGAGTTTCTGTTATATGTTTTTGGGAGAGTTGTTAAGAAGAGTGGTGCTTATCCTTATAGTTTGAAGAAGGTTCTGTTGTAGTAATGAGTTACCGTATATCAGCTACGTTGTCTATTGTGTCTTGCTTATTTCAAGCATTGCATTAAGTACAAAAAAAGTTATAGCATGTTAATGGGCATTAGCTATTGAATTGCTATCAATTGAGTTACTCAATTCCGTCAGGTTTCCACTACACAAGGTGTACATGGTAATTTTATGTTAAGAAAACTATTGTGTAATGTGTAATAAATTCGGTTGTAATTATCAAGAAAAATTTAATTTATTTCATCCATCCCTTTCTTTTGACTTCTTAGAGGCCATTTACGCGACACCGTTTTCAACTAAAAACGGAAAAATGTTTGTGTTTTGGCCATTCGTTTACACGACAACAGCGTTTTAGGGGCCTGAAAACTTTTGAAAATGTTTTTTTTTTTTTTTTTTTTTTACAATACCGTTATTGTCTCCATGTAAAGTACAAAAACACAAATTTGGGAAAACTGTGTATAGAGAGCCTAAGTCCCTCCCCTCCGCTTCCGGCTCATTTTATTTCGGAAAAAATAGGCCTATGTATGGTAGTCAATGGTGAGAGACAACTTATCTTTTTATTCCATCTGAACTGTGCCCTGAATTACACATATGATGTTTGTCAATTTAAAAGATAATTATGAAAGTCAAGAAAGTCGCAGTTTGTCATAAAACAGAAGAGTAACATTTAGTTTTATGTGAAAATCACTCAATGAACTACATCTCTCGTCTCACACTATGTACGTATGTGTGCAGTCCGGTACAAAACACTCAGGCATGACGGCGTAACGTTACCATTATAACGTAAGACTATAGAAAACATGACAGACGTTAGCTTCAGTAAAGTTAGCTTCATTCATTGAGAGAAAAGGTATGACGTCACATGTGCGCCTTTTGGGTTTGTAGTCTTTGTAATTACGTATTTTCACAGTCGTATACCTCAACAGTTTTACATCAAACTGCGACTTTCTTGACTTTAAAATGTATCTTTTAAATTGACAAACATCATATGTGTAATTCAGCGCACAATTCAAACGAGATCAAAATATTTGTTGTCTCTCGCCATTGACTACCATACAATATTTTTCCGAAATAAGGTCCCATGGTGGTCAACCTGAAGGGCAACTTAGGCTCTCTATTATGTGTTTAGTCTATAGATGCGTAGTTTCTTTACAAACATCGCCAACTACTGGCCTGGCATGCAATATAGCATTTTTTATCGTTTTCGCGGATCCGTGTGAACGGGGATCGTTTTGACAACGTTGTCGTCTTTATGCGAAAATCACACAGGAAAAACTTGTCTGTTTTTAGTACATCGCTGCCATATAAATGTATGCCCTTAGTCAGTTTTTAATATATTGACATTAGAAATTTGTTGTACAATAAATTTTTAAATGTGTATAATTAGCATAATTTATTATAATTAGTGAATTTAAAATGGCGTATTTATTATTAAATAAGTATAAATGTGAAGTAATTAATTCATTTCAATTACAAGTGAGCTTTTAGAAGAAAAAAAATCACATTTTAAAATGGCAAAGTAATTTAAACAATTTTATTCTAAAAGAATTTTTAAATGAAGATAATTAAAAATATAGATATATTTATATAATCGTTCCCTCCAAAACTCATCATTAAGCAGAGGATAGAAAGCACATATCTGTCTGAAACTCATAAATCTGAAATCTTGAAAGCAAATCATCCCAGATAATAATTTTCGACCGCTGCTGACCCGTGACCTCTTCAGATCATTGCCCATCAGAAGCAGTTCGGTCTGTTCAATCAAAACTCAAGGAACATCAGTCTACAGAGAGTATACGGACCCCAGACAACACATGGGCTGATGAGGACATGGAAGCCTTTCCCACTTCAACAATGTTGAAGGAAATCAATATGCAATTTTCTCCCTGATCTGCGCTGGACGCTGGAAGAAGAAAAAAAATCCATTTTCCATTCCTTCCACCTGAACTTCCGAACAAGTTGGTCAACAGCTTTTGTTCCAAAGACGATAGCCATTAATTATGACTGAAGACTTAGTCTAATGTTTTAAGAGTTGCATTAATACATCTAAATAAGTGGAGGTTTAGCTGGTCCTAAAAATGAAAGAGATGTGTGGTTTATAAAAAGTGCTCAATGCTTTGGTCTTAAAATCAAGCAGTTCAGTATAAAATACTTTTAAGCATTTAATCTAATAACTAACGTTAACTATTGGGACTTTATTATAAAGTGTAACTGACTAAGGGATTCAGCTATGATTTCAGAATTATTATTTTTTTCTTTTTTTTACTCACGCAGTTTGTCTTCAGACAATATATATTTGAGTTTTCACAACAAAGTCTAGTTCACATCAGGACATTGTTTTGTTAATCCTGCCTGACCCGCTATCAAGGGTTCAAAGACAATTTAACAAGTGCTATTATTGCTCATAACTAAGATTAAATTTGGTAAATTTCATAGTCACCTCTAGATGACCTATCAGAACTCTCCATTATTTAATTTTTATGGCAGTGTGAGTCATTAGAAAACTTTGCACAGATTATTGTCATAACAACCAACTTCATTTGAATATTTTTCAAATATGGCCATGGAAAAAAAAGAGCATATCCAGCCCTGAGCTAATATAATATAAATGTTAATGAAGATTTGTGCAGTGAGCTAGGAGATGAGTATTTATAATGCTGCAAAACCACTTTAATTTTAGATATGAAATTGGATATTGGATTCCTTCTTTCCTTTTTTTGCAGGAGGATATAGTAACACAGCTGACTGTAAAATAAATTAGACCAAGAATGAGTAATGAAAAAATGTGACTATTTGGTGAATTCCAATCAGTTTAAGCTGATATGAAATTTGAAACCTGTATAATTGTTTTCTGTCTTATTTGGGAATGGTAATGCTGTTGGAATCCATCCAAATGCAAATGTTTTCCCTCATTCATAATGCATCCATGTATAAAATCATGATAATTGGATTTTGAAAATCATTTTGTAAACAACAAATGCCATGTGACTGTGATTTTGATCATGATATGAGAGATGTGCTTAAGTCATTCCATTGCATATACAAATGTTGCAATCCATTTTGTTTAGGCTTGACTGAAAATAAATGCAAATATGGATGTCAAATAAGCATAAGTCAGTATAGCGTTTATAAATATTTTCCATTTATATTAATATAATTAATCGATCAAATTAGTTATTTCTAAACAGCTTCTTTCATTTTAGTGGTAATTGTCTCATGAATATTGGTGAAATGGGAATCGGGAAGAAGTTAATACAATGAACTGATTCCATGTGAAGTGGCCAGTGGCCCTAATTAACCCAGACATTTGGTTTTGATGTTGATAAATTGAGAGTATTTGATTTGCCATCTGCTACAGCTGCACTCAGGTGCATCCAAAACCACGACAGGTGCTGCGATTCCTCCCGAACCAACCTCACACATACACACAATGACAGTGCCAGCTTTCTCTCTTTTTTCTTTTTGCATTCAAAATATTCTATAGGCTTAAAGGGATACTCCACTTTTTTTGGAAATAGGCTCATTTTACAACTCCCCCAGAGTTAAACATTTGAGTTTTACCATTTTCGAATCCATTCAGCCGATCTCCGGGTCTGGGGGTCCCACTTTTAGCATAGCTTAGCATAATGAATTGAACCGGACAAGACCGTTAGCATCTCTCTCAAAAAAATGAACAAAGAGTTTCGATATTTTTCCTATTTAAAACTTGACTCTTCTGTAGTTACATCGTGTACAAGACCGACGGAAAATGAAAAGTTGCGATTTTCTAGGCTGATATGGCTAGGAACTATACTCTCATTCCTGCGTAATAATCAAGAAACTTTGCTGCAGTACCATGGGTGAAGCAGGCGTAATGATATGAACGTAGCGGAAAAGTAGCGATTCTTTTTTTTAAAGTAGCGATTCATTTTTGGAAAAGTATCGATTCTTTTTTTAAAAAGTAGCGATTCTTTTTTGGAAAAGTAGCGATTCCTTTTTTTTTAAAGTAGCTATTCCTTTTTGGAAAAGTATCGATTTCATTTTTGGAAAAGTATCGATTCTTTTTGGAAAAGTATCGATTCTTTTTTTTAAAGCAGCGATTCTTTTTTGGAAAAGTATCGATTCTTTTTGGAAAAGTATCGATTTCATTTTTGGAAAAGTATCGATTCTTTTTGGAAAAGTATCGATTCTTTTTTTTAAAGCAGCGATTCTTTTTTTGGAAAAGTATCGATTCTTTTTTTGGAAAAGTATCGATTCTTTTTTTGGAAAAGTAGCGATTCATTTTGGAAAAGTAGCGATTCATTTTGAAAAGGTAGCCATTCTTTTTTTTTTTTTTTTTGCAATTCATTTAGAAAAAGTAGCGATTCTTAAGAAAAGTAGCGATTCTTTTTGGAAAAGTAGCCTGGAGGAAGACTTTGCCTTAAGTATGCAGCACTTTGTTTATATAAGCGATTTTATTCTTAAAACCAGTGCATTTTAGACGCTTGCGTTTGCTCTACAGTGTTAAGGCCCGTTAACACCAAGGATGATAGCTACTGTGTAAAGATAACAATAAAGATATAGTTCTAAAAATCTTTCTCAATAATAAAGAGTTCACACCACAGCTATAACGATAACAGCCCATAGAAACAATATAATTGGAATCACTTTCATGACGATGAACACTGATGAAAACTTTTGACAGCCAATCAGAATCAATCCTGCTGTAACGAGCTTGAGCATTTAAAGCGAGTAATAGTTAGATAATAGTTATTGTTATCTTTTTATTTATTGTTGCTGGTGTGAACAGGCCTTTAGCCTACTCAATAGTTGCTACTCATGACACATAGCAACACAGCTAAAAGTATTTCTAATATGTTGGATGTTGGGGGAGGCGCGATGTGCGAAAGGGGCGTTTGAAAAATATAATTAATTCTTTATAATTCCACTAGATGCCACTAGTGTCATAGAAATTATACTCAAATGTGGCAATTCAAGGCTGTAAGTGATAATTTAATAAATATTCTAGTGTCTGTTATGACTACAAAATCACAGCCAAATTAATTGTCACATGAATAGCCTTAGAATGCCAGTAAATGTTTTTCTTTTATTCTTAAAACCAGTGCATTTTAGGCTGACCTTATAGCTGAAATATTGCATTCAGTTCTGCTCCACAACAAATATAGAAAGAAAATAATTTTTCGCAATTTTTATATAGTGATTGTAATGGCAGTCTGTTCCTAAACCACAAAGCCTATAGCCAGACAATGAACTGAAAATACATTAACATGCCAATCATAAAAATATCTTTACAAATAGTTTACATTTCTATACAATATGAATTAATTCAATTATATTTCTGGGTCTCTGAGATGTCATCAGTGACCTAGACTGGTATAGAATAGTTTTTCTCCCAAACATGACACCAATTTCAAAATATAGAAAAAAATCATCACATTTTTCCAGTGGATTGGATCCATTTTCCATCAATCTTTTTCTTTTTTTAAGCTATACACATACAGTTCCACACTCTGATTTAAACAAATAATTTATGTACAGTAGCAGAATGAAAATGTCAGCAGAACAAATATGAATATTTTGAAGCTTTTTCTGTAAATCTGCCATACAAAAATAGAGTTCATTATGACACACTCCATACCGAATGACATCATAGAGAACGGAAACAATGTGACTACTACATGACGCTCTGAATTACACACAGCTATGCATGATAAAAACAAAATACAGTGACAATGTACACACAATATCATCTTTACAGTATCATTACAAATTATGACACATTAAGACATAATTCCTTTTTTCGAGTTACAGTGGTCTGACAATATTTCAGTCGCACTGATGTGTATAAGTTTGAGTCTGATGAAACTAATGTGGCAGTACGGAGCTAAAACTTTCATTAAACCAAATACTTGACTTTTAGTGGATTCGGTCTGGGAATCAAAAATATATATTGATCCATGGAGAAGAATTACACAATCAAATATTACACAGAAAACATTTTCAGAAAGCATAAATTGGCTAGGAAATAAGTACGAGTGTGTGTGAGAGAAAATTTGGGAATGCAGATGAAAAAAAAAATAATAATTATATAAAATAAAATAAAGATTTTGGCTGGTGTTCTAATGCAACATGTTCATTGCCAGACCTCATATTTTAAATTCTAGAATTACTTAAATTCTCTGTTAATACTGAAGGTTTCAAAAATGCCATGTTACATTTTTCGGACATTTAAGGCTCATTTCACACACAGACTGTAAAAATCTTTGCTCAAGGAAAATTATCCTTGAAATTAAAAAAAATTAAAAATAAATCAAACTTTAGTGTTTGCATGACGAACTTAAAAACGAACTTATTTGATTTGCACATATCCTGTAAAAGTCAAATATGATTGAATGTGCCAACATTATTAAATGAAAAACAGCAGTTGTGACTAGCAGATGCTAAACTTGTCCAAATATGTGCCCTGCGTCTAATCAGCCAATCCAGAGTCTTCATGGCCTCTTAGAGAAGAGACGTCCGTCTTCACAGAGTTTCAAGTCTTCTGTTCAATGAAGAGTTGATTTCCTCTCTGGATGCAGAACTCTAAAAACAAGACTGTATTTGCACTGCATTCTGTGATCAATATGATTTATTCAATCACCATGAAAATGAATAAATGCATTGATGAAACTAGGAATATCTATTGTATAAAAGCATTTACGTACATCTATGAAATAAAACAGAGAGGATATAATCAACTTACCTTCAATTGTCAATATCAGACACATGATTCTCCATCTGAAACACGAATAAAAAAGAAATCAGTTCAGGAATACCGATTAGCACAGCAAAATCTGAACTCTCAAATTAGAAATGCACTTTTATAGTCCCAATAAATATGAGCACCATGACTTCTAGAATATAAATACATACTTCTAGACATATATACATAGCATTTATCTGAAATGAAAATCTTTTGTAACATTGTTTTTTTTTACTTTCAATTTATCAAAGAATCCTGAGAAGAAAAAAATTATGTTTTCCACAAAAATATTAAGCATCACAACAGTTTCAACACTGATAATACTAATAATACATGTTTCTTGAGCAGCAAATAAGCATATTAGAATGATTTCTGAAGGATCAAGTGACAGAAGACGTGAGTAAAATTCGGCTTTGCCAACACAGGGATAAAATACATTTTAAAAATATATTAAAATAATGGTGTCCAACTGATTTTGTGTGCAAAATGTCTCAGATGGTCCTTGACTATATATCAAACTAATTCTTTTTAAGATAATATATCTAACAGCCCATATTCAGACGGACAAATGAATATCAATAAAAGCTGCATGGTATCATGGAGGAAGAGCAGGGCGATTCCTCTACTGAGAAAGAGCAGCTCCGGCTCTCAAAAGACCTTGAGATTTTACTTGCTCAATACTTACATTCATCATAATATTCAAACAATCCTATGACCTCAAGTCATAGAAAAATATTGGAGAATTTACGGCCCGAAATCACATCTCCAGATCTTCTTTTAAAAGTCTAGCTAATTAATATCTGTATTGCTTGGGTATCTACTAAATCCAGCTGAGTTGGAGGTCACAGTCTGACCTGAAATGTGGGTAACACGCCATTGGGAATCTTTCCAGCGGGAGTTCGCCTTGAGGTTTCCCTCTCATTTCCAGAGTTTAAGAAAATGGAAGAGCTCATTAAAATACAGTCTGGCTGTCTCCTCAGTGGGAGTCTTAAATCTTAAATTGACTTTGCTCTTGGTGGCGGTGCTGCTGGACCGTAGTGTCTCCAGAGGTTCTGACTCTGTTTTAATTACGGAGCGTGACAGGTGAGGGGTAAGAGAGCTCGAAGCAGCCCAGCGGAACCCCTGTCAGCTTCTGCTCTCCCAACCCCGCGTCTCTCATGTCCGCAACGATGAATAAATCTGCAGAATTAGCTTCAACATGGCTTTTCAGACCCGCGGCTGCCAGCGAGGCCCGCGGGGGCGAACGTACCAGATCAGTGCTGCCTTCTTCATCGTAGTCATCCTCGCCACCATCTGTCATTTCTCCCGCCTCCGCATCCAGCGCTCCCTCTCCTCCTTCCTCTCCGGAGTTGTCTGCCGTCTCCGATATCGACTCCTCATGCAAAGAGTCACAGTTCTCCTCATATTTCCTATGAGGCTCTGAAGAAAAGACACGGATATTTATGACGATTATGATTTATAGCACAAATAGCAAACATAATGCAAGCAAAAAAATTATAATTTTCCACCCTCATGTCATTCTAAACCCGTTTGACTTGTATGCAAATATTATGCATTAACCCAGTAAAGCTTTATCTTTTTTAAATAGAACAGTTTACTGAACCTTTAGACAACATATAAATAAATAAAAATGATTGTTGCGTTTCATATTTTGATACATCAGGCTTTTATGGCCTATATAGTATGATATAAGAGAATATGGCACTCACACTCGAGGAAGAAGAAAAAACACCCCAGTTTCTCCCCAGTTATTCAGAGACACAAACATGTGCAATTTGGTGCAATTGCTGATATTTATATGGCCAAAAAGTACGATGAAATTCTGATAGCTTGTAATGTAAATTAGATCTTTATAGCAGTTTAGCAGACAACTTGCATAAAAGGCATATAAATATCAGTTGTCACTCTATATCTCTCCCAATAATGTGTCTTAATAAGATGATATTTAAATGCTTAGTTTTATGATCAAAGCTCTGCAGTTTTAATGAACTTTCATCAAACGTAATATTGATACATTTTAACTTGATTATACCTCATTTTTAGACAAATCAAGTAAACTCAAGTTGCTTCAGTCCAGTAAGTGATCATCTTGAAATATTACAAACAATTTAAGTTATTTCTATAAAGACCATTAAAGATTTCACAGTAAAACAACATGTACCACAATCTGAAGAGGGACAAATTATCCTAAAATACCTTTTAAAAAATATATAAAACCATCAATCAGATGACAGAAGGCATGTAGGAAATTGAGTACAACATGTTTTGTTGATTATTTAGAGGCCTTAAGGCCCGTACACACCGGGACGAATTTCGCGCGCGATATTCGCCAACGTTTAACGCCTCGTGACTAAACAAAGGGCGCCAATGTGAGTGTGCACACCGACGCGAAAAACGCCACGCTTAAAAGCGTAATTTTTTTTTAAACGCCTCGGGTTCGTTTTTTTGGTTTGACGCGCCGCGTCAAAAACTATCCGACCAATGAGATTGGCGCTTTTGCTCACGTGTCTGGCGCTTTTGCTCACGTGTCTGGAGCTTCTGAAGTTACAGTAAAACACAACTTGGGGGCGCTCAAACACAAAACGGTCTTACCGAGCACACATACGTAACAGCGAAGAAGATATACGCCAAGTAGCGTCTACACTGCCCATAGACAGACACTGCCGGGAAGAAATGACGAGGAAGATGCAAGGCAAGATGAATGTAGAGCTGTTGGTGTCGGAATAAAGAACTATATGACAAACGCGACAGCGACTACAAAAATCTTGATAAAAGAGAACTGTTATGGAGTGGTATTGCAGAGTATAGACTGTTATGGAGTGGTATTGCAGAGTATAGACTGTTATGGAGTGGTATTGTATTTCTGTTTTACATTAAGCGCCATCTAATGTCAGGGAATGAATTTGCATGTTCACTCGGCTCATCGTCAGTGAAAATCGCTTGGGTGTGAACACAAAAAACGCGTTGAAAAACGCTGGCGAATAACGCGCGCCGATATTCATCCCGGTGTGTACGGGCCTTTAGGGTTTTATAATTGTAGTAGAAACAGAAGAAAGTCAGTCATACGGGTTTGGAATGACATGAGTGCGAGTAAATGATGATTTTTGGGTGAACTATGTCTTTAATCTTAAACCAAGCCCATGGAATAGACCTAAAGTTTGACTCTTGAATCCGAGACTGCCGTTCCCCAGTGGATGAAAACAGCGCTCTCATCTACTGGTGAACATGGTGAAATGGGATTTGCTATAGTAAAACAGTGCACGATTGGCTTTATAACAGTTATGACAAATTGGCTGCTGTCTCCTCGCCTGTCACAGAGATATATAGCGTATATGCACTCCCAATATTTCTCCCTGTACAGCCGATGTTTGCAACACTGTCCTGCAGGACTGGATTTTATGTCTGCTCTCCTATAGCTCTGTGTCTGACTCACCGCACTCAGATCTCTGCTGTTTCTCGATCTTCTCCAGGCGGCCCAGAAGAGAGTCGATCTTCGTCTTGATCTGAGTCAGTTCACGTTTGATAGTCTGGAGTTGATCAGTTTTCACTGCTGGAGAAGAAAATGCAATAAACACATGATTTTAGGAGATAAAAGTGCAACCATGTTCATGACTTTATCACTACAGATAATGTCAGAAAACTTGTTCAGGCCTGCTGGTTCTAAACTAAGAGTTTAAAGATTTCCCTGTCTTGCTGTTTTTAATTAATTCTTATCTCATTCAGACACGCTGGTTAATATCGGCCAATACAAGAAAGATCATGTGTTTTCATAGATGCTGCTTTTATCAGTCAATAAAACCTAACAAGAACTGTTTGCAGCCTGAAGCAAATACAAATAATTAAGTGTGATGCTTGTTTCTTCTGTTAGCCGACTCAGTAAGAGTTCATTTGCAATGCAATATTATCATGCTGTTCATTGCATACTGTTTATTGCATATTAGTTTATTTACTGTCATCCCCTTTTGAGATCTGAACTTAAATGGTTGTAATTCATGAATGCTTAAGAACACAGGTCTATTTTTGAAGAAGACACTCAGTAGATTATTGATATCAGCTTGAAAATGTACAGAAGTTTAGGTGTACTGTAAAGCAAGTGTACTAAATTTAAGGTTATTTTATTTTATTCAAAATATATAATTTTACAAAATAATTTGGACTAGAATGTCTAGAAAATCAAAGCCATATGTCGATCCAAGGTGTGTTCCAAATTTGAAGTTGGTATCACAAAAATGGATGGTGTTTTAAAGCACCATTTCCCTGGTAATGCAATGTTCAATTTCAAAAGAGTTTTAGCAGGATGAATTGAGCGTTTATGCTTTCGAATAATACTTAATTTATGATGACAGATGATAAATATACAGTATACATATTGCAAAAGTCCAGTATTCTTGGAGATGTTAGTCTTCACCTGGCTCCAGATTTGGTCTGCTAACACTTAAGTTGTAGTTCAGTCCTAAAGATGAACTAGACAGTTAGTTTACAATCTTGCATTATGACATTGTGCTCATGAGCAAGACATTCACCCCTGGTCACCCTGAAAGACTCTCTATACAATTAACATGGGATGAAAAGTCTCTGCTCAATGCCTGCTAGCTTAATTCATGCTGCTAATTTCTGTAAATGCTCTGTGCTTTAAATATTCCACTGCTTTTTTTTTTTTTTTCATCTGGCAGCTGTCAGATTAATCTCCCTCAGATGACTACACCATTGAACACACATTGAATCTAATAAACATTTAAAATCAGCAGGCCGCTCTGAGCAAACCAGAATGAACTTGGTGGTAACTGAAAGCCCAAATGGGCTAGAAAAAGGGCAGCAAATGGTATCCAATGCAGGATCAGTTTAAAATATGGAAATTGTTCTTGACATCTTTCAGAGCTACTTAGTGTAACTTCAGACATTGGTGGAATGTTCTGCTTTCAGGTGGTTAGAAATCAGCCCAAAACCTCACGTTCTGTGGATCTGTTTTACATGCTAAGGGCCAGATTTACTAAACAGGGCGAATTAGAATGAGATTGCAATTCCATGAAAGCACCGATGGGAGTGGAAAGTTCTGCGCGTGATCTACTGATGACACGCACATTCAAGAACACAGATGCAGTCGGATCATTTCCATAATGATTCCAACAGATAAAAAAAAAAAATATTTCATTCAGGAACTTAAAGTGAATTTCTTAATTTGAATCATTCAATCAAGTGATTCATTTGAAAATGCTAATTCATTCAGGAACTAAACAAGTGACTATTTGCGTGAGCCTACATTCAAGCTGTCTGTTCAAATACGTTGACTCATTTACAAATTAAAGGGGTGGTTCGGGATTTTTGACATTGGACCTCATTTTTAAGTCAGCCTGGTTGTTATTCATCAGTGGAGACATTTTTTTTTCAAAATTATCCAGTCCTTATATTTGGATAGTTAGCCGATGCTAGGCTAGCGCGAATCAATGGTATATGTTAGCCAGCCATTAAAAACCGTTTTACCCACTCCACAGTTCACCAAACGCAAATCAATTATAACACTAGACTATCGATGCAAATGTCCGTTGAGAGAATAATGTTAGAAATCAAACTTACCTTTCATCTCAATGATCCCAAAGGAACTAGTTTCTCAGCAGCTGTGGAATTTTACTTTGCTCCGGTTAGTAATGCGGCAAAAAGTAAACACAGAACAGAAGCGCACTACAGTCATTACATCCAGCTAACGTTAGCTAGCATTCCTCAGCGATATCAAAGTCGCGGCAGGTAAATACACTTGCCGGCTCACTCGGTTGCCTAGGTAATCAATATCACTCCGCTGCTGCTGTAGACAAGGCTTATGATTACAGGGAACAAATTATAACTAATGCAATGTGATGAAAGGTAAGTTTGATTTCTAACATTATTCTCTCAACGGACATATACATCGATAGTCTAGTGTTATAATTGATTTGCGTTTGGTGAACTGTGGAGTGGGTAAAACGGTTTTTAATGGCTGGCTAACATATACCATTGACTCGCGCTAGCCTAGCATCGGCTAACTATCCAAATACAAGGACTGGATAAATTTTTTTTTTTAAATGTCTCCACTGATGAATAACAACCAGGCTGACTTAAAAATGAGGTCCGATGTCAAAAATCCCGAACCACCCCTTTAAACAACTTTATGATTGAGTCCTTGAATCTTTCAAGTGATTCGTAAAAAAAAAAAAAAAAGCTAATTCATTCATGAATGAAAGATCAGAAAAATATATGATTAGTTAAAATCACTGATTCATTAAATGAACGAAAAAACAAAATGTCTTTATGAGTGAGTCACTGAATGATTCGAGAAAAAAATAAGTACGAGTCTGTATGAATCAATAATGCAAAAGATCCGTTCAAATACGTTGCTTCATTCATGAAAAGTGTCTGGAAATCTTGTTTCTAAAACATAAGTTACTGTTTTAATATACTGAATGACACCAGCAAATGCAGCATGGGTTAAATGGACCTCTATGAAAACCTTTCGAGGCCGCTCTTGACACGGACAGACCCGTTTCTTCATGATAATTGGAGCTCCAGGATACATATAAATGCTTTGTTGAAAAATTCATTAGTCTGTATTTTTCAAGCCGTTCCTCTCCTTGAGAAAGCTGAAGCTTGTCGCTTTGCCGTCACCGCCTTCAGCCCTGATAACACAGCGTGACCCAGCACTGCTGTCACACCGCTGCCAGCTTTTCCTCTACCTCACAAAATGGTGTCACCTGCCATCACCCGCCTGAGGCAGAAAGCTCTGCGTGTAGGCGTTTAGTTGACGAAGCGTCGTATCTACTGAAATTCAATGAACGCGTCTGCGTGCAACCATTTAAATGGTTTCAAAAACTCCACATACAACATGTCCAAAAACTGCCTTTAAGCTCGCAAATGTGAATTCAGAAGGAGTTTTAATCTGGGAAACCTATGAAACAAACTAGAGGAGCATCATTTTGTTTTTGACAGATGAGTTAACTTACTCTTTATCCCCCGTTTTAAGCTGTTTACTTTGGAATAATTTAGAGGATGTGTGGCGTGCAGTATAGGCTACATTAAACGCAGCACGATTCTAGATTAAAATGTATATAAAATGTAAGGGAAAAGGAGACCGGGGCTAGTTGTCACAAGCCTTCTTAAATTATAATAACTTTTCTGAAATAAGATTCCAATCATGTTTTTTTGCCATGGCTACTGGTAAATAAGTGAACACTTAAGAATGATTTCTGAAGGTCATGTGACCCTGAAGACTGGATTAATGGCTGCTGAAAATTCAGCTTTGCATCACAGGAATAGATTACATTTTATAAACAGAAAACTTATTTTAAATTGTAATCATATTTCACAATATTACTCTCTTTACTGTATTTTTAAATCAAATAAACTCAGCTTTAATGAGCAGAAGAGACTTCAACTATTTTCATGCCCCTGTCTTCCCTATATCTTAGATTGTGTAACTGGTCACCAAGTTTTTCATTTTTTTTTTGCCATGAGTTCATTTTAAATGGTCCTTATATAGAGTGACAAATTAAAAAGTAAAAAGGCTAGTGGTATTAATAGGAGGCCGCAAAAGCTTCATGCATAATAGAATTAGCAAATCCTGTTTAAAATATTTAGAGTACAGCAAGTCAGAGTTAAATTTAAATAGTTAGTTAAATTTCCCAAAATGATTTCACAGGCAGATGAAGCAGGTTTTGCTATTCATGTCACTCTAGTTTATGGGTGATGAAAATTGCAGTTGTTGTGTTTGCAGCAAATTTCAGATATCCTCTACTATATAGAATTGTGTTTTCTGGTGACAATAAAAAAAGAAAGTCAATTCTGATATTAAAGACTGCATTTTCATCAGCAGCTGTTTTGAGCAAAACAGCCAAAGTAAACTTTTCGAGCCAAATTAAATGCTATTTTGGTGTCGTATAAAGCTAATCTCCAGTTTGTGCTGTGAAGAGAAGGGAGAACTCCAGTGAAATGCAGATTAAGGTAAACAGTGGCACTTTTGTGTGCATGCTATGGATATTTCTGGCTATAAGAAAAGCCCCCAGAGACCACAGCACTACAGCTAAGAGCATTAGTGTCACGCACCACAGCTAATCTCGACTTCTGAGCCCCGCTCCGAGGAGAAGGCGGGATGCTGACAGATGCTGTGAAAGCTGCTACTTGTGGGTTAGAGATAAAATCTGAATTAGTGTTATGAATTCTAATTTACAAACACAAATGCATGATCTTCTGTCTTGCCGTTTGGCTCGTATCCCAGTCAGAATTAAAGCAGCATTTCAGATGGCCGTAAGCCCCAGTCTCAGAATGCTCTTTGGTTACAAAAATCAATACGTTCTTGATTTCTGCTCCCATGAAATAAGAAAAAGTCTCTGTTTCACTTTGTGTAACCTGTAAGGGAGGGCTACTGACCAGAATGTTCCAGACTATAAACCAGCAATGAAGAATAAAGCTCATGGAATTCATACAGTGTGCCACAGTCTGCCAATGCCAGAGGTCAGTGATTTAATGGTGTAAAGCACATTGTGGATCTGTGGGAGTGATTTCTGCAGCATGCAGTGTATTACTGATGTCTTTTTGCAGAAGAAGTATGAAAATGCATGAATGTCATTGCATTAGACAGCAAAATATCAAGTCAAGTGGCATTTATTTAAAACAATAAATCTTTAATTCTATGGATGGACAGCACAAGTTGCGTTATTTTGTAAAAAATAAAAAAACAAGACACTGCATTTTGATAAATGAATAAATTTTCTGGACAATTGTGTGATTTTTTAATGGCTTACATTTCATCCCAGAGGAGAAGGACGATGATGAAGATGGAGGTCTTGAGGAAGAAGCGGAGGAGGTTTTAATAGGGAAGGAACTCTTCCCGCGTCGAGTGGATGGAAGTACCACTCGCGAACGCTTCAGCGGGATCACTGCCCTCGGAGGAGGAGCCACCCGTCCGTGATAGTCAAAGAGCCTAACCGGTTAAAAGAACCAAAGAAGATGTGCAGAGTTTACAAAAGACGCCATAACATCATTATTACCACTCAAAACCAGCCTTTTGATTTGGAATTATATAGCATCTTAAAAGGTTTTTCACCCCTGAAAACATTTCTGACTCCTGGTTCCTGGTTTCCCTGCAATTAGCAGCGCTACTTTTGAAATTCATCATGAAGGCAGGCGAATTTTTCAAAAGAATTTACAGAAAAGAAAGGAGGTACAGGAAAATGTCAAACAAAGGCACATGCCCTTGCTCTCCCATCAATCTCTCCTGGATATTCACAGTTCTCCACCCAGCTGACATTTAGTAAATGTCTCTGCTAATAAAAGATGAGATCATAAGAAGGAAACGAGCGAAAAAAATAAAACGGGGCTTTTTAGAAATTAAAGATGAGCTCCAAACAAAAGAAGGACAAACTGTAGGTGTTTAAGATAAATAAGATTATTGATTTTCTGTGAATGTCATATTTAATTACTTTAATTTCTTTGTAAGCATCTTTTTATAGGTCTGAAGGATTTCAAAATGTGTGTAATTAGATTAAGGGTTTCAACAACTGCAAATAAATGCATACATACCTATTGTAGAAATCATCTCTATTAATCATAATCAAATTCATAACCACGTAATTGCAATTAAATCGCACCTAACATTAACATTTTTTATATATTTTTATATTGTAATTTCACAGTTAATCTCCAAATGAATGTAAAAACAACAAAGACAGTATTATATATTTTAAATATTTCATCTAACCAGTAGGAAATATACAGAAATTTAATAAAGTTATCAAACACTTCACAGTCTTCACTGCATAAATTTTAAATATAGATTAATCCTTATTAAATCTACAAAAGTTAAGTCAAGAGCAGTGAGTGATTTTCTCTTTGTCTTTTGTTCTGTGATTTACATTAATGACAGACAGCATCAGGTTTATTAGGCTACTGTCACTTTAAGATCTGAAGCACATGATGCAGATCTGACACCATGGACAACTCTTTATGGTCATTTAAGGCTTTTTTAAGCTCATTTAAGACTGTGCTTATGAGGATACCCGACAAGCATCCTCAAATATTTAAAATTGTGTGCAATCAGATTAAGGGTTTCAACAACTGTAAATAAATGCATACATACCTATTGTAGAAATCATCTCTGTAGTAATCATAATCAAATTCGTAACCACTGAAAGAGACAAAACAAAGGCACAATGTAAAGTGTGATTCACTATGACAAGAAAATGACAAAAATGGTGGAATTAGCCCCTTGATATAGACTTGTATTTGCAGCTAAACTGACACTGACAGATGTGACGCAGGAAGATTTTACACTTTGAACGCTAATCAATTTATACCCAAGATTTAAATGTGTAGAGACACTAATCAAACTCGTGCAAGTCAAATAATCCCCATCCATCTACGCGATCTTTAAACATCTTGCTGACAGGCATCTTCAGCCATCATAAATCATTCAGAGCTCCCAAACACAGTTACTCTTCAGTAACAGCAGCAATCGAAGTGGCTTAGCTTATTAATTAGAGAGAAATCTCCTGTTAGTTAGAATCAGACAGTGAGGCAGACATTCTCCAGTTTGTGTGTGACCCCTACTTGGATTTCATCCAGTAAACTTTGTGTGAACCCTTTTAGAGTAGCAGCACTTCCCTTCAGAAGACTTATAATGTCAACTGACAAGGTAAGCAACAGGGATTCTTCTTCTTCAGTCATTTTTATTTCATGTACAGTGCAGTGAAAGAGAATATGAAAACGCTATTTTGAATTATTTTACAACTTAAACTTTCAGCATGAAAATTAGAGGGAATAGTTAAACGGAAATTGAATATGAATTTCAGAATGTCTTGGTACCGTACTCTGTCTGCCTTCGCTTTAATACCTGGATTTTAAGCACTGGATCCAACATGAATAAAATCTGATAATCATGTTAAAAAGGGCATCTTGTGCTTTAAATGGAAGCAAAAACATTTGACCTTTTAACCCTTGTATTAACATTCGAATTCTGGGTACGACTTATGTTGTAGGTCAAATTGACCCTAACTGGATTCAATACAACAACAAAAAATAAACATGAGAACAAAATTATTTTTAGAAAGGCATTTAACAAATATTTTACAAAATTATAAACAGTATTGTAACTTTTTTTAATAATTGCAAATTTTGATTTTGTTTTATTTTTGTGTGCTTTCCTGAAGCTCAAACATTAGAGCATGGCGCTGGTAACGCCAAAATCATGCATTCGATTCCCAGCGTAATTAACGTTCTTGAATTGATACGCCTTCAACATATCGTACATTCCTTCGGGGGAAAAAAAAAAAGTGTCTAATTTGAGATTAAATGTTGACGAAACTGGTCCGCTGGTTAGTCCCGTTATCCAATCACATACACGGCTGAGATTGATCAATTGCTGATCAATGGATTTATTTGGTAAATGTGTTTCCATCGTAGTTTATGTGTCTTCTTATCCACCTCAATTGAGCAAATACATTTTTTATGCACATTTCTAGAACTTATGTGCATCTTTGCGGTTCCATTCAGCGTTTTTTTTAAATGCAATATCCCCAAAATGTGCATAAAAATAGCCAGATGGAAACATAGCTAATGATTAATTGTGCACGTAACATCAGGACAACTATTAAGGAAGCGAACAAGGTCAAACTTAATGCAATTGAGCATTTAAATACATGTCATGCATATTACGAATATCCTGTCAACTATAGAAAGTGGAGAAAGGATGATTTTGGGACCATTTCCAAAACACAACCTTATTATATTCCATTATTGGCATCTCCGTTCTTTTGACCATTTCATTCCAAACTAATTAGCATTCAAAGCTATTCTTTGTTGGTTTGCTCCTGTCGTACTCTCCTAATTAAGCCTATACCTCTGATTAAATAATGGATGGGTTGCGTTAGTCAATTTGAAATGCAAATCAAGACTTAATGAATTTCAAAAATACAATGAGAGCAAGAAATAAAGAATTAAAAACCCTGAATCAGCGCAAGTAAAATAAAATGTAACAAAAGAGAACCAAAATAAGCTACAGTCCATGAAAGGACACGCTTATGGCTCATAAGTAACCGAATTGGCAAAAATTCTTAAACTAATTAATGTTTCATTACTATTCTTTGCTATGTGCAAATAAAAGAAAAGAAAAAACATTTATGGCTGCAAACAGAAACATTGCTAATTCAGTAATTGTTTCATGGTCCAGTCACTATTTATTTAGCATTAGTTAGTATTTATTGCTTGCAATAAAATGCTCTAAATCCCCATAAAAGCTTGCCAATAAAGGAGTAAATGCCTAATACCTTTTCAAGCATTGATTTTTCACTCATTTCCTGCTTGGTTAGTTTCCACTGATGTGTCTGGAGCTTTTCGCTTCCTATAGGAGTTCAACAAGCTAACCGAACCTGTGAGACACAACTGCAACTTCAGCAATTGAATGAATGTGCTGATAAGACCACGGGTTGTTCTGTTATATAAACCTGATAATATGACAAATGTGCTGACGGCTTCATTCAGCCACACCAATCAGACTTTAATCCGCTCTACCTCAGCTCTCCTAACAAGGGTGCATGCAAGAACGGCGAAGGGATTTCATTTACACTGCAGTATGTTATCATCTGAAGTCAAATTCACACAGTCAGAGTGAGTTTTGTATATACAAGTATAGTCATATGTTGCCCTACTTCAATATATAAAAACACCCACCTGTAGACAGCAGTTAGGGGTCGTTTGGATCCCGGTTTAGGCCTGTAGGGTTTGGGCTCTCCGGCCATATTAATATCTGCAGAAACAGAAGAATTCAAAGTCAAACACCTGTAGAAATGAGTTCTCTTTGCATACTTACGGCCCGCCAGGGTTATAATCGTTACCAAAAACTAGAACTATTAAAAACATGGTTGCACTTTATTTTACAGTAGGCCAACGTACCTTAAAAGTGCTGGTTAATATAAGGTTAATCCATGGGTTAAGGTTAGGATTAGGGGTAGGTTCAGGGTTAGTACCTAGTTATTGTAATAATACTAATAATACATATAATAATAATAATAATAACAATAAATAATAATAATAATAATAATAATGTACATAGTATGTACATGGGGAACAGGACTGTAAAATAAAGTGCTACCAATAACATGTCTGTTAATTAAAGCAGAAATAAAATATAAATTAGTTGAAAAAATTTAACTAAATGAAAATTAGAAATGTTGCCTTGGTAATAAACTGAAATATGTTGAAGGGTAACACTTTATTTTACAGTGTCCTTGTTACGTTACATGTACTTACTACAGTTTTACTAACCCTAAACCAAACCCTTATCCTAACCCTATGGTAAGTACATGTTGTTAATTATTATTACTCAGAACTTAAATGTATTGATTACACTAACAAGGACACCTTAAAATAAAGTGTAACCAGTTGAAGCACTCAAATTATTAACTGGAAACTAAAATGTAAAACTGAAATAAATATTTATTTATACAGCAATATTTAAAATAAATATATAAAACTAATAAAATGACAAAAAGGCATAACAATTTAAAAGAATTTAACAAAAATTAACATGAAAACTAAACGCATAAAATAAAAGCAGATTCAAAATATTAAACTATAATAAAAAAATTATAAAAATAAAATAACACTGGTTCACACAAAGGACGATAGCTATAACGATAAAGATATAATAAAAAAAATTGTTCTAAATAAAATAACACTGGTTCACACAAAGGACGATAGCTATAACGATAAAGATATAATTAAAAAAAAAAATCTAAATGTAAAAGAACAGCAGAGTCCACACCACAACTATAATGATAACAACAAAGAGGAATGACACCGTCAGAATCGCTTTCAAAACTATTTTTTTCCAGCTGATTAAAGTTAAGGTTGTCGGTTCTGTTTTTCAAACCACGACTATAAGCAAATAAATTCATGCAGCCTTTAATGACTCAAGCATGGTGGGTAGAACAATGTGGTGCCCGTTTGAGGTTTAGTAAATAATTGGTACCTGGGATTGTAAAACAAGAAATATATCATATAATATATAATCTCTAAAAAATGTGTGCAATATACCTCTTGAATGAGATTTCTATGAGAAATGCAGTCCATTAGAAATACAATTCACATATAGCAGGCAAACCGAACTTTCTTATAAGGGAACATTTTGTGAAAAGGAATTTCATGCAAATAGCTGATAGCAGCAATGGTTCATTCACACCATATTGCTTTACGAAATTCAAAATATTCTGCTTGAAAAGTATGCTTTGGCTTTCTTGTATCTCTAAAATAAATGCAACATGGTTTGGTATCCTGTTAACTAATGCAATGACATTCATACATTTTTAAGTGTGTCCAAGTACATTTTTTGTGTTGTGCATGCTCAAATCTGCAGGCTAAAGTGTGACACCAACAGATTTCAGTCAATTTTGTGCAATTTGTAATCCACAGAGCTCATCTTTAAAGGAGCTGTAGATAAAAACTTGAAAAAAAAAAAAACTTAATTTCCCTGCTGCAGTAAAAGAAAGAAGGGATGAATAGGAAGAGAAGGAATGATGAAGCACTTGACATTGGTGCATCTATATGTACATTAAAGCATTTCTTATCAAACCATCATCCTTGAACGATAGCACATAAAGCACAGAACATCTGTGAGAATTATCTCCACCATCTGACCCTCACTACCCAGCACTCCTCCATCACAAAAACACACCAGCGCTGCAATACAAGGGGATTCAGGGGGGAAACTCTGCCATAGCAATGCTTTAAGATGAATGCGATATGGTTACAGTCACATCTTGTACTGTAGCTCTGAAATCTCACACTGATAGTGGAAGTACTTTCAGCTGTGAAGATTATGCAGGTTCCTGCTCCTTAAACATTTTTAATCAAATAAATAAATAAATATCTACTATAATATGAAAAACAAGCATGTGACTAAATTTATTTAAATATTATAAATATGTTTGGTAACACTTTACAATAAGGTTTCACTTGTTAACATTTGTTATTTACATTACATACAGTTAACATGACCTAAAAACAAACAATACTTCTGCAGCATTTATTAATCTTAGTTAATCTCAACATTTACTAATACATTATTAAAATCAAAAGTTGTATCTATAAATATTAGTTATTTTTATCAACTAGCATTAACAAAGATTAATAAATGCGATGAAAATATATTGCTTCTTGTTAGTTCATGCATTAACTACTGTTAATAAATGAGACGTTAAAGCTACAATATGTAAGATTTTTGAAGTAGAATATCCCCAAATCACTTAAACATTGTGATATATTTCCTGCAGTTGTGTACTTACAATATCCCAAAAGTTCCCAAAGATTTTTAATTTCAGAGAAATTCCAATTTTAAATAATGGCTCGTGCCTGTCCCACTTGTCACCCGTCAATGACGTAATATCCGCGTCATCCCTGGTTTCCGCTCGTACTGCCACAGTAACCATGGCGACAGACGTGAACACCTGCGTTACGTCTAGCGGCACGCTCACGCTGTTGTTGTTTCGTTCAAAATTATGGACCATGGCAAGCAGACTTTGGGACAAAAGGAGAACTAAACGAGGATTAATATCAGCAGCGTGGCGTTTTCGAGATGCCGAGAGCTCCACGTCCGTGACTAACTTCGACTTGACAGAGATACGCAAATGAAGAGGTGAGCAAATATACATAAAACTAATCAATGTTATATAGCTCAACATGATGAAATGTTAGAATATGATCAGTATGTTATTCTAATGTTGATCTAGCTTACTGCTATACAGATAAACTAACACATAGAATAACATTATAATTTAACACACTCAAATGCAGTTTAGTGTGATAGTGTAGACCAAGTGAAACGGCTCTGAGTTACCTCACAAGTTTTTAATTTGGCTAATAAACTGACCTGTGTGACTGAGTATTATTCAGCACTTGCGGGTAAGTTAGTAAGGTAGAAGGAAATGAAATTATTCCTTTATATCCGCGGGACTCGCATGTGGTTAGCGACCCCTAGCGGCAAAAAAAAAAATACATACTGTAGCTTTAAAGGGTTAGTTCACCCAAAAATGAAAATTCTGTCAGTAATTACTCACCCTCATGTTGTTCCAACCCCGTAAGACCTTCGTTCATCTTCGGAACACAAATTAAGATATTTTTGATTAAATCTGAGAGCTGGATCACTCCTCCATAGGCTTCTATAGACGTTATAACTTGCTGGCCCAGAAAATGCATTAAAGACATCGTTAATATAGTCCAAGTGACTCCAGTGGCTCAATCTTAAGTTTATAAAGCGACGAGAATACTTTTTGTGTGCAAAAACAAACAAAAATAACGACTTTATTCCACTATTCATTTCCTTTTCTCTGGGCCTCGAGTTTTTTCACGTAGTGTTTAAGCGCAGCGCGTCTGTGTTGCACGTCACCACGTAGGCTCACAATTGGCCGACGCTGGTCATGTGGTGATGCGTGGTGACGTGCAACACAGACGCGCTGCGCTTAAACACTACGTGAAAAAACTCGAGGCCCAGAGAAAAGGAAATGAATAGTGGAATAAAGTCGTTATTTTTTTTGCGCACAAAGTATTCTCGTCGCTTTATAAACTTAAGATTGAGCCACTGGAGTCACTTGGACTATATTAACGATCTCTTTAATGCATTTTCTGGGCCAGCAAGTTATAACGTCTATAGAAGCCTATGGAGGAGTGATCAGCTCTCAGATTTCATCAAAAATATCTTAATTTGTGTTCTGAAGATGAACGAAGGTCTTACGGGGTTGGAACAACATGAGGGTGAGTAATTACTGACAGAATTTTCATTTTTGGGTGAACTAACCCTTTAAGTGTTACCATATTTGTTTTTTATAAATACATTTCTAATAATACTAATAACAAAACACAATGGCAATGTTAAAATAAAAAACACGCATACTGCTTAATGTATACCGCACAGTATGTATACTATCTACAATTTAAATAGAAATGTAGTTTGCCGTTTTAAAGATTCCAGTCACATTCGAAAACACAATTTTAAAATGATAGCAGCAAAACAAGCAAACAAGGATATATTTGTTGCAATGTTTACAAAGCCTGTTGCGACTGGTGTTATAGGATCAAATCGAGAGGATAAAATATGACAGGAAACATGAAGCCTTTTCAGAAAGCATTTTCTTGCAGAAATCCTGTTATATATGCTGATCTGGTGTAAATGCTCAAGCACATCGGCTCACGGAGTGACTCACACACGGTCTAGCCAAACTCACTCCAGACAGCAGAATAAGCATCATGCTTTTAGGAGAAATCAGGTTCCGATTTTCATTTGATAAAGCATCTGTTTGCTTGCTTCAGATGTATGCGTCACCTGTGCAAGGGTATCTGTCCAATAAAGGAAAGAGATGCGGCAGAGTGACATCTATTTTTCATTTTTACGCTGATTGATGGTAGTCACAAAAGGGTCATAGCTGTGGACACGAGGGAAATTTCTCATTTCATCTGCATCCGCTCATTGGAATTTGTAATGGTTGCCTGGAGACAGGCCGAGCCGAGAGGAGCTCTCCGTGGTCCTGAACCCTGGGCTGGCTGAGGGGGGGGGGAGTGGCTCTTTTTCACTGTTTGGATCGAAACATCATGAAAGCTTTCCATTGAGACGGGTACTCACAAAGAGACATCCGCAGCATCTGAAACAAGCCCTATTTTCAAAGGAGATACCAAGGTCTTTATTCACAAACATTTTTTTATTTAACATAAGCAGTGTTTAGAGTGGTTCCGAAAAGTAAAATAAAAAAAATAACGAATGACATGAATGTCACTGCATGGGATAAAATGATCAAACTGAGTGGTATTTATTCATTTTAAAGAAAGCACAAGCACACTTTTCAGGCAGTTCACTAAAAGATTGGCTCCAAATGATAAAAAAAATATATATATTCAATATATACACCTCATGAGTGTAACAATTTTAACCTGACAGGCAACAACCCTCAAGAACGAAAACCTGCTTTTGATTTGTTGTGTTGGTTCTCTCTGTATATCATGCTCTTTTTTTCCTTCTCTATCAAGAACAACTTGCATCTTCCACGACCTTGTCCGATCTCTTCTCAGTTTGACCTTACAAACACAGCTGTGTACAACCATTAATCACAAAAATCTTGCAATTACTGTGGCAGACTATGCAAAAAAAGAAATACACAGAGGGTTCACTGAGAGGAAATGATGAGGTCAGTATCTACTCTGAATCTCTGGTTTATTAAAGTCCCCCATTATGCTTTTCCGGATGTTACCTTTCCATATAATTACCATATTCGGATATTACCATAAAACTGACACTATAGTAAATGTTCTTTATCACTGTGAATCAGATGTTTCCAACACACACTGTAAGTGGTAGACTAATCACAACAGACTGGGCCATCTGACCAATCTGACCAATCAGAGCAGAGTAGACTCTCAGAAAGGAGGGGCTTAGAGAAACCATTTCAGACACTGTGAGAAAAGACATCAGATGCACCTAAAGCTATAGAAGACCTCCAAAACAAAATTAGGAACCTTTAAAACAGCATTTTAACAGGTTTGTTCTGGTATGGTCGTGGACATCAGGGAAACTGAAAATGATGCAACTAACCATATATGTATATACCCATACACAGTTGGATAGCAATATAAATAGGCTTTTAAAATTAGGAGAAACACCTTCAGTTATGCATCTAATCAAACTCTATTGTATTTTGTTCACTAGGCAATATGGCTAACACTACTGCAATTTTTGTCCCAGTGTGTGTTCAGTAAATCACACTTCTACACATGATAATGTATTTACAAAATGGTAATTTTCCTATTCAGCCAATGTCATGCAATTCTGCATACTGGGGGGACTGTGCAGTTCACTATAATATGCAATTCATGGTCACACCTTGACGTCCATTGTAAAACAATTCAAGAACCACTGTATTAAGATGCAAGCATTTCTGAGATCAAAATACTTGAAGTCCCCCTAGGTGAAAATCAAGCTTTTAATGTTGTTTATATGTCCATGTGGTGTTTTTAATATGCTTGACAAACCATGTGCAGATTCATAATTCAACCACTGCTGAGTATTTTCTCCTTAAAACTGCGGTGAACCAAACTACCTTGTAACCAATCAGGTCAACGCGTGATCGTCAACGAGTGGATCTCTGAGCTGGTGTGAGTGAGTGGAGGCGGGGCTAATTTGCATATTCATAGAACCACGTATACTAATTAAGGCAAGGGTTTAGAGTTACATTCAAGCTATTATAAGGCATGAATCATTTTATTTTCAAGGAAAAACGTTTAAATGTGTCATTTTGGTGATCAAAGATGAGTTTTAAGGGATAAAATGTTTGACTACTGGGGAACTTTAAATGGTTTCTTAGAAAAGGAGAGAGAGAAGTGGTGACTGGTGAAACTGAAATATGTGCAGAATGAATGGGGAGTGAATGGAATCAAACTACTTAAATTTAAAGTGACGCTTGTGCACTTTTATTCTGTTCTCAACTGGAATGTAGTGGAGGAAATAAGTCTGTGCATTATACCATGCACTTACAATGCAATGTAACGCAATAATAAAATTCTGATCTTTAATTTATTTAAATCCATCCATCCATCCATCCATCCATCCATCCATCCATCCATCCATCCACCCACCCCAGCTGGGTGCTGATTTATCCTGAGTTGCCATCTGTTTTGCTGCTTGCTAAAGAGAAGAGCAAGCAGACTGCTACTTACAGCCAAACCTTCATTTTCTTCCACTTAGCACACTGTCACATCTGAAAGTCACAGTGAAAGTAAGGTATACACACACACACACACACTGTGTCTCTCTCTCTCTACCAGCCATAGACTCTGCAACATCTCCATAGGACATCTGTTTAAATCCTGATATTCAGCAGGAGGTATACCTATAATTAAGTTGATGCATTTGATATGTGTAGTGTATGTTCATCTTTCTCACTGTTCTCTCAAGAAAACACAGCATCTAGTCTCATCTACTTTTAAGGAGCCATTTATAAATTGACAACCCCTGATTAAAAGGGCAGCATGCTGCGAACATCTTGTTTTGTCTTCTACGGATGAAAGCAAGTCGAATGGTTTTGCAACAACATGAAAGTGAGCAAATTATGATAATATTCATTTTTGGATGAACTTTTCCTTTAAAGGAACACTCCACCGTTTTTTTAAATAGGGCTTATTCACTTTCTTTCCTACATTTAGATAGGTGGGCAAATGCATTTTTGTCTCAGTGCATGCATTGTTTTAGTTTGACAGGGTCGGCGCTAGCTTAGCTTAGCACAATGAATGGAATCCTTTGTTGCCAGCTAGCATGTCCTGAGTAAAAGTGATATAAAAAAAATTAAAAAATCCACCTAATTACTTCTTGTGGCCTGCGTATTCACAACAAGTACAAATAGTGATGCAGATTAACACTAGGCGATTTCCTAGGCAGATATTGACTTATATATTAAGGACTATATTAGGGGGAAGCACAGGCGAAGCACTGCTACTTGGGCGTGATATCTCTGCGCCCAAGTAGCAGTGCTTCACCTGTGCTTCCCCCTAATATAGTCCCAAGTCAATATCTGCATAGAAAATCACCTAGTGTTAATCTGCATCGCTATTTGTACTTGTTGTGAATACGCAGGCCACAAGAAGTAATTAGGTGGGTTTTGAAAAAATTTTATATCACTTTTACTCAGGACATGCTAGCTGGCAACAAAGGATTCCATTCATTATGCTAAGCTAAGCTAGCGCCGACCCTGTCAAACTAAAACAATGCATGCACTGAGACAAAAATGCATTTGCCCACCTATCTAAATGTAGGAAAGAAGGTGAATAAGCCCCATTTCAAAAAACGGTGGAGTGTTCCTTTAACAGAAAATGTAGCGACCACGAAAGGGTCTATATGCAGAGATTTTCCGCAGAGTTGAATGTGGCTTACTTATGCATTCATTTAAAATTCCTTTACTGACCTAATTAAATGTTTCACGTCTGGCAACACTCATCTGCGCAGACCTCTCAAACAAGGACTGCTTTATTTCTTGAAGTTGAAGTTGCATCTATTACAGTATGACCAAGTCATCCAGCCCTAAATCTGAAGTAACCTCTGTAACATAACTCTGCTGCAGACAATATGAAGCCCAAAACATCAAGCACAAACTTTAAATGAGTAAATAATGAAGCACTGCAGGCGCCTGAGGGTTTGGGGTGTTAACGGGCTTATAGCCGGTGATCAGACGCATATGGCGAGATGTGAGCAGCTACAGCAAACATAAACATCTCCCGTGCGGATTCTCTCTGATAATCCAGCCGTATGAAACGATCATGCCTTTTGATGATAATCGGGCTGAGGAATTTTCCTTTGCACTAAATCAGTTACAGCAAAATATCCAGACAAAATCCTGTTTCCATGCTTTGAACCACAGATCAGCGAGAGATTTTAGATCCAAACCACAGTATTCATCGTCCAGCTAGGATTTAAAGACTTTGAAGTTAGGATCGTGATGTGATGAGTAGCAATGCTGTACATGAAGTAAAACAAAGGGAGGAAAAAAGAAAATGAAAAAAAGATTACAGTAAAAACCTGTTCATTATATGACTATAAAATTATCATAGAGACAATACATGTACTTTTACGTAAAAAAATGAGTAACACTTTATTTTACAGTGTCTGTTACATGTAGTTACTATAAATTATGCATAATTACATGCAACTAACCCTAAACCAAACCAAACCTTAATCCTAACAAGTACAGAAATACAAGGTATTGCCACAATTGCCCATTTCTGTCAACCACAGCTGCCAATTTTTACTCTAAATTAAACAGAATTTTGTGGAAGTGCACACCATTTTATAATGGAGGAATTTAGTTCATAAACTAGAGTATTTGAACCAGAAAACCGATCAAGAGCCCTTGCATTGGGCTTGTTGCTCGAAATAGCCTGCCTTCTGCTTGACTGGGATTTCCACAAAATTGAGAACGGGAACCACATAGTGACAGAAAGCACATGTCTTAGTCTTGGGGAAGCTCAATCTTTTTCCATTTACAACCCAAGGACTCTTTATTATTTTTGACTGGATGTCTCATACAGCTTTTCCACTCATTCTTTGTTCTCCTGACACTGCTGAAATAATCCGTCTGATATAGCACTAGTAAGAAATCTGCCATACACCTATAGCTGGAATTGAATTGCACCAACAGGTACAACAGCTGGGCTGTGTGAATTTACATGATCAGAGCAGGAAGCAATGAATTACACAATTAAGTGATGTTGACAGATCTAATATGACTAATATATTTATGATGCAGCTGCGCACTTAGATGAAATAAATCAATTAACTAACAAGAACATCTCAATAAGAGGAGTTTAGTTAGGATTAAACAAACTATACTCTAGTACGAATATCAATAAAGCTTGCGCAAATACAAAAACATGAGCGTTATATTACCATTCTCTCAAAATGGAAATGCCATTTTGACTGCCAGTGCCTATGCAAATCCATTTTGTTTGAGGCCAGAGGACAAGCATCTATAAGGAGCTCTTGTGAAATGTAAACAGCTGTTGGGAGCAAATCCACACTCATCAGCGTCACAGCCCCATTCCTCACAGCCCAGTGGGTCGGGGATGACCAGGTCAAATCCATCCGTCAGTGGTGCATTGTGACTCTGAGATCTATAAACCTGCACTGACAGGGTTATCACACGGCAGACAACAGGCCCAGTGAGAACAGCTATTATGAACTGGGAGATTTCATTAGAATTAAATAAAAATGGTGCAATTAAATATCTTTATTAGTAGTAACTGAGCAGTAAAAACAGCTCTGGTATTCTATTTAGATCATTTTTATAAGCCGTCGCCTCCTAATCCACATCTGAATGTCAGGAGGGACACAAAGTAATGTGGGGCTGTTCATAAATTTAGAAATGTCTACTTTTAGAACGAGCTAGTTTTAGGAGTCTTATGCATGTCAAAGATGCAGATATAGCTGCTGTTTAATATAAGAATTTGCATAGATGATTATGCACGGTTACGTTCACACAGCAGCTGAATATGGTTGTCACTCTGCTTTAGGATGCCATATGGTCACAGTTTAGGTATTAAAGAGTGACAACCACATTTAAGAAACAAACTGACTACCTTAAATGCTGCACTATAAATAATAAAAATATAAATAATGCACTATAAAATGTAAGTAATCATCACAAGATCAAGATGAGCTCATTAAAGCAGCATGCATAAAAATGATTGTAACCATCTAAACTAAAATTAACAGAAAAGTAAAGCAGACTATCCTCATAACACACATTATTATGTGCACAAAGCCACTGTTTAACATGCATCTCAAGAGGTTTAGTTACTGATAATAGATTATCTGCATAGATCGATCACGACGATGATGGTGATGACGGTGATTACGAGGAGGAGGAGGAGAAAGAGGAGGACAATGAATGGTCATGAAAGGAATTATTAAGAGATTTTTTATGACGCTTTAAATTGCTCAATTGATCCTGGCTCAATGTAACATTAGAGGAGAACAATGACAGTCCATTTACTCAAGATGAATCATTTCAGCTCCTGAATAGCCCAAAATACCAAAACATCCATCATCCATCATGCTTCAATTATATACACAATACAGTTGACAAGGGTTTCAATAGGTAACACAATCACACATGCGATCACTTAAAACACATGGTGCGTTCCGATTGACAGGGTCCCTAGTACGCAGTGTTCATTGCTCCCTACTGCTAAACATGTTTATTAGACTTTATTGTCTAATTAAAACATATTTAATTGACTATTGCAGCTATTCAATTACTATTAACAGATTTAAAGCTGTACTGTAATTGTCATTCATTATGAAAATTATGGATCATTATGGTTCTTCATTAACGGTCTTAATAATAGTAGCGGTCTCATCTTGTGTATTTTATTTCCCACGCGCAGCTGCATAATAAACATTCCTGAGGTAAATAAAGTAAATAAATGCAGATAGTCTGTCTTGTTGGCAGAGGCTATTTACACTAACTCCGCCCACTGAAGTCTGGTTGGGCCAGACAACATTACATTAGATGCTATGTTGTCAACAGAAGCAATGGTGTAGGGGTAAAGCGAGTTGCAGAAAGCTTTGACGCAAATCAACCCGTGTACGAATTTGCCTTTTGCTGAACTTCCTTTTCTCATCACATATAACACATCTAGTGATGGGTCATTCATGAACATGTCACGTGACAAATGAACGAAAGACTCGGAAGGTAAAGTAATTGTTTATGTTTCCTGTAAATTATTTTTTACTGCATTATAATGATTTCTTGATTCAGAATATCAAGATTGCGTAAGAGGATATGTTTGGGGAATTTGGCTGCTAAAAGTATTACATTTAAAGCCACTTAAATGAACGAAATGACTCGAAAAAAGATTCGTTCAATTTGATGAACGAGATCGAACAAGAGAGTCAGTAAAATGATCCGAACTTCCCATCACTAAATCAGAAAGGCATTTATTTTCAATAAAAAGTGCCCTTCAAACTGAACATGTTCGCTCCCTTCAGGTTGGATTTTTTTTTTTTTTTTTTTACTATGGAAGTCAATGGGGTCCATCAACTGTTTGGTTACCGACATTTTTAAAATATCTTCTTTTGTGTTCAGCAGAAAAAAGAAATTCATACAGGTTTGAAACAACTTGAGGGTGAGTAAATGATGACAGAATTTTTATTTTTGGGTGAACTATCCCTTTAACATTCTGTCATAATTTACCCACCCTCAATTTATTCCAAACCTTTATGAATTTCTTTCTTCTGCTGAACACAAACTAAAATATTTTAAAGAATGTTGGTAATCAAACAGTCAGTGGCACCCATTGACTTTCATAGTAGGAAAACTAATACTATTGAAGTCAATGGCTTCCATCAACTATCTGGTAACCAACATTCTTCAAAATATCTTCTTTTGTGTTCAACAAAAGAAAGAAACTCATACAGGTTTGGAACAACATGAGGGTGAGTAAACGATGACAACGATGATTTTTGGGTGAACTGTCCCTTTAAGATGGCGGAGTAGCCTACCCTGAGAAGTCCACTTACGGTCGACTGGAACGCACCTACGGCTTCAACTGAATCTAACATCAGCATTATGAGGATGTTTCTTATCTTTCTGATGTGACATGCGCCTGTAGACATGTGTATCTCTACTACTCATGCACAGCACTGAGAATTTACCAACATGCAACTGAACCGAACAGGTGAGAATGACGTGGAAGAAATACAAATATACATGCCGTTGTTTACCAATATTAAGCTTTGCATGACTAGTTGCGAGTTTATGCTAATAAAGAGACATGCACTGAATGCAAAACAACACATTCTCAAAGTTACACTGATGGTCGTAAACTCACACCGGTGATTTCGACGTTTCCCTTTAAACATGGTCATTCTGAACGGCTCCAGTTTGACGGCTTGAAAATCCTGCTCGCGCTCGGGAAGATTAGACCGAACCTCAGCTGCGAATTTGAACAAACAGAAACAGATCTGCTTTTTTCTAAAGGTAAGAAAACGAGACCAACGAACCAACAGACGCTACCATTACTGTGGTCTAGAAAGGGGGTGCTTATATCTAGATAAGAGGCGGCTCCATCAACGGTGAAGACTTGTTCAATGATATTCATGATACGGTCATTTAGGATTGGACGCAAGCACGCGACGTCAGCACTAGCGATTAATATTCAAGATCCAGTCTTCCTCATTGGAAGGTTACCAAGGAACGTCAGCACGTTCTCATTAATATTCATGTACCTTCGCTATGGTAGGATTTGTCATTTCAACAAATCTAGATTCAATGAACTCGCATGTTACGATAATTTATTAATTTTCTTCTATTTAGCAGTAACGCCGATTAGTAATAATTGCATGCACCTATTTAAGTAATAGACCAAAAAGTAATAATAGTCCTACATTATGACAAATATTATTATAAGCCATTAAAGTAGGCCTATAGTTTATGCAAAATAATAATTAATAATTTAAAATAATAGACTAAATTATTATCTATGTCTCTTGACATTTTTCCTCATTTATAAAAGTGTTAGATTTCCCAGAACCTCTCAGTTCTGGGATTTTAATAATAACTTAAATAAAAATAAAAAATCAATTAATTTAATATTTATGTGTACAATTTGTAATTTTTTAAACATTTATTTCAACAACAACAAAAATAGTGTCTGCAATATCAATAGGCCTACTGCAGTCTTCATTACACATGAGATGTCTTTTCTCCAAAAGCTAAAAAGTGTGATACAATATTCAAATCCATGCCAGAATGCCTGAGTTTCTCAGAAAAAGGAAAGAAAAGCTGCCAGTATCCAATTTCATCACAAACTGGCATCACTCTCTCCTCACATTCAGGATTATTAATATGATCCAAACATTTGCATAGAGTTACATAAAACCCTCAGGTTAGGTGCTGGGACCAAATGAGATGCAATCATGCCTGCTTTTCCTTAAAAAAAAAAACCCACACACACAATTTTCATCTCTGTGAATCACGATCTTGATTGTGATCATATTCTTTTCTGCTGCAAGGGACTGTGTTGTTAAGGAGACAGAGAAAGAAAATGTACAGTCCTACACTTCTAATAATGTGTGATTTATTCAGTTAGCTGTCAGTGAGTCCATGGCTATCAGTGTGTGGGTTGTTTCTGACCAAAATAGCATCGAAAATGTACTTTTCCCGATCCGACTGAGAAAGATACCAGAACAATGCTTGGCAATATCTGCATATCCTGACCTACTTTAAACATGACCAATTACTGCGCTTTTAATAAGGCAGGAGCAATTAAAGGTTTTCTATAATATCATCAACATGTCCAAATGATCTCATTTGAAAGTGCATTTTTATATGAACATAATATTGATCTTTTAACAGAAGTGAAAACAGCTCTGACTTGAAGTAACTGAAAATAAGAGAGAAAGAGGGGTGCAAATTAATGAACATCTGGATATTTGTATATTTTGAGAAATATCTTGTGGAAAATAAGCGTTTTTTGATCTCTCACACACACACACACACACACACACACACACACACACACACACACACACACACACACACACACACACACACACACACATATATATTAAAAGCTCTTAAATTAATACATGATGTTAGCTAACTGCATGATTTCCATTATCTTAGAACTGTACATTTCTGATATATGGACACATATATTATCTTGCAGTTGAACACAGTCACCTCTGATAACAGATCACTCTAAATTGTAATAAAGACTCGTGGATTTTCTGTAAAGCTGCTTATATCAAACATCTGTATAGCATGTATGTAGACAGTTGCAGGAAAATTGGAAACACAACATTGCCATCTTCTGGATAATGCAATGCAGCGCCTTTAATAAATCACAAAGAAGAGAAAATGTTGGAGAATATCATGTTGATGTGATTTGAGGTGTTGAGGTGTAAAGATATATGAAATCTCAAGTTGATATATTCTTTAATGATCTTTAATTAGGAACAGTTCAACCCCCAAATGTTCTTATAGTTTAGTCATGTAGTGTAGTAGTAGTCATCTCAAACCGGAATGACTTTCTGTCCTCTGTTACACATGGAAGGAGTGATTTTGTAGAATGTTTTGGCCATTTTGTTCCATATAATAAAAGTGAATTGAAATGAGACAGTCAAGCTCAAAAAAAAAAAAAAAAAAGGAATGACAATTTTTTTGGTGACCTATCCCTTTAAGTTAAACGTGTATTGAAGCAGATGTATTCAATAATTACATTTTTATTTATTACATGCAGCAGGAACTGACAAAATAAGCAATAGACCTTTAAAAGATGATAGAATTTGCCTTCCCCCCCCCTCACAGATGTTATTCCAGTGAAGAAATGCAGTTCACTGATGCTCAACATTCATATTCAAAGTGGAAACATGTTGGACACATGCTCTAAAAACAGCCTGTGACGAGTTTCTTCTGATTGTGTATTTATCTGCGAGAACTAGTGACATTAAAAAGCCTACCTAAATTAGCTTAATGGTTGTAAATGGATAAAGGGATGATTTATAGCTGAAAACAACCTCATAATGGGACTAGAGTGCACAAAATCACATGACAACACTGAAATGCTACTTAAACAGTCATTGAAGTCTGACTGATTTAATGGAGTGTCATATCGCTTGCAGTCAGTCATCTGACCACACACACACACACGTGAATATCCCAACGAATAATGGCTCTGGAAAATAGGAAAATAGAGAAAGCATCAAGCATGGAATCCTATTTGCACATTTTATTTCTCTTTAGGGGTCTTTCTCGATCATATCCATTCTATTCCACCCAACCGGGATGCTTCCTTCAAATAATAGAAGTCATAATGAAGAGCGTATTGTTCCCTTTTGCTCAGTTCAGTGGAGCTGATATCCACCATGATGGCACACAGTGCTGGATTAATGGAGTGTGCTTGATGGATGGTACATCGCACCGCACTACAGTCAATGACAGTCTCACGGCAATGCAGGAAAGGAAAGGTGTAGAGATTTAGACGGCATCTGGTATTAAAGGAATAGTTCATGCTAAAAATCAAATCTGATTTGTGTATATTCACACTGCATAAAAAATAAGTGTGAGAATGTCAGAATATCTCTGCTATCAAATTTATCTTTCGGTTTATGGATTTGGATTTTTTTTTTTTGTCGGAGAGGATAGAAGATGTAATGGACTCAGTGGACTGTTTGATGAGAAAATATATTCAGTGGGATATACTGTAGCATGTGACCTTTAACACAAAAACACAAATCAGTGTATGACTGGAACAGGATTATGAAAAGGTCATGGAGAGATAGACACTCCAGGTGTGAAAGGAAAAGGAAACTATGGGACTGAGAAAATCAAATCAAAAGAAATTATATATTTATAAGGATCATGTGACACTGAAGACTGGAGTAATGATGCTGAGAATTCAGCTTTGCATCACAGGAATAAATTACAGTTCAAACAGAAAGCAATTATTTTAAATGGTAAAAATATTTTACAATATTACTGTTTTTACTGTATTTTTCATAAAAAAATGTAGCCTTGAAAAAAATATATATATTCATTTTAAAATTTTACTTATATAATTTATAAAAAAATATTTAATATATTATTTATAAATGCATTTGCACTTCTTGTGTCCAACAACAACAAGCATACAAACACAAAATATTCTTTAAGCAAAATGGATATTTTTTGTCATTTGATTTTGCGGTGAAATGTGACTCGGACATGTTTTTGTAAGATTCGCCCATAAGGGAAGGATAAAGAAAGGCAGCAATGTTCTACACGAGTGAGTCTGGTCTCTGATTCCGGCTTCCTGCATGAGTCGTAACATACTCGTCTCGCCTCATCCTGATTATGAGCTGGTCTGGGGTCAGTGCACTCATGGAGCCACATTCTCCGCTAATCTAATTCTGAGCACAGGCCGATCTGAAGCCTGTCAGAAATTCAGTCGTGGTCTTCCTCCTGCTGTGAAATGGGAAGGTGCTTTTGAAGATAAGAGGGATTAGAGATGGTGGGAATGGTTTTACAGTCTTCATTCAGTAAATTAATCTCAGAGAGATTACGCAGAAAATTGAGAGAGGTTTTACCCTTTTCTGATTCATATGAATTCAATTCATGCTGCAGGCTCAGCATTAAGGTCAAATTCAAAATCAGACAGATAAATAAGATGTTACTTCAGAGATTATAAATGAAGTCTTAAGTGATGAACTGGACATTCAAGACGGAAGTCAATTCTGATTTGCAGCTTTAATTCCGATATGAACCACAGGGTGGCGCTCTAAGATCATTATGAACCATGTACTGCTGGGAAATGAGCATCAAATTCAGATCTGAAAGCGTTTCAGATGTCTGCAACACAATTCCACAAAGAAATTATTGGTTAATACAATCTGATTTAGTCTCCATCAAGAGTTATTCATCCTATCTAGAGACTAAATTACATGTGACAGCAGAACTGTGAGATGGGAATGAGGAGGAATATGGATTCATTTTCTTGGTTGATATGAAGTGCATAAATCCAGCAGGAGCTCATAATAATAATGTCACCGTTAGATCAGGTCAAGGGTCAGTTTGTTTAACACTCAAGACCAGCGCTGCTTCAACAATGTAAAGTAAGGACATAGAATATAAATTTCATTTTCAGTGTAGCTTCTTTTTTGTATTCTCATGACAGTGGAGGTCTTGATGTGATTTCACTTGACACATCTAACCCCGAGCGCTCTGTAAGAATAATAGACACTCCAGTCTGCTATAATTTTGCTCCGATGTTGCTCAGATTTTTTATATCTTACTAGACTTAATGGAGTTCTCAATTATGTTATATTTTAGTATCAGTATATGTTTCTACTTATAGTATATTCTTGTTTTAAGAATAAAAAAATAAAAAAAAGCGATAAAGATGTTTACATTGATGCAAAATATTTTATTTCAAATAAATTTATTTTGTTCTCTATTCATAAAATAATCATATCACAGTTTCCACAAAAATATGAAGCAGCACAACTGTTTCAAACATTGATAATAATTTCTTGAGCAGGAAATCAGATTAGAATAATTTCTATTAGAAGGATCATGTGATACTGAAAACACTCTAAACCCGAATAAGTTGGCAAAAAAAAAAATAAATAAAAAAAAATAATATTATAATAATAATATTAGGTAATCAGTTTTTAAGTTTTTAAGTTAAGAAATTCAAAGTTTAAGTAAGCAGAACTGGCAGATATTTATTTGTACATTTTTAATTGCTCTTAACTTGAACCATTTGAGTAAGCTAATTCATACATTTAACTTAAAATTATCATGTAATCTCAACTTAAATATTTTAAGTAGTGGAAACTTGGCTACCGTTAACTAGCTAATTCAGTAAATGCTAACTTGCTAATTGGTAACACAATGCTTTGATAGCATTAGAATAGCATAGCAATAAGTACGACAATATAGAACATTTAACATATATCTGCTCTCAAACCAAACTCATGATCCACTCGTCACCATTGCCAAAAAAAAACAAAAAAAAAACATAATAGAAACTCTTCTAAATTAGCATAGCAAAACATTAAACACTACTTAATCTCCCACTTAACATTAATCTTGCACAAAAAAAACATTATATAAAACTTAATTTGAGCATTTACTCTCCCTTTAAGTCATGGCAAAGAATGCTGGGAAATAGAAATCCCAGCCCAGTTTCAGTTAAATTTAAGTTCGTCTAAATGAAAAGACACAAGTTCATAAAACTCAAAACAATTAAACAATTCATTACTTAAAATGTGTCAGTTTTGTGAACTCAAAAGAAAAAGAAAGTTCTAAATACTCATAAAAGTTAATTTGATTGAACTAATTTGTTTAATTTAAGTTTACCCCACTCAAAACCAATTTACAGGAGTAATGATGCTGAAAATGTGTCCAAAATTCTGACTTTGCCATCACAGGAATAAAATAAATGTAACATTTCTGCATGTTAAAATAGGAGTTAAAATCCTTCGCTATTTGCTAATACTGATTTTCTTTTCAAAGCTTGTTACGCATTTATTTCCATGCTAAACGTCGATAGTTCCCGATCAATCCGCCCATCCCGAGTGTAAAAGTCTTTATTTGTTCTTCACCTAATCTCAGTGCTGTCTAAGCGAAACAATTGCGATATCAAAGAGATCTAATTAGTGATTTCCCTTTCCTGCTACTCTAACCACAGGTAAAGACTCCTGGATCAACCTTGGGATAAGTGTTTTGCTCAGGGCCACTGCAGTGACAGGACAGCAATGGGATTTGAGTAACTCTGGGTCGCCCCTGCTTGAGATTGCACCTGGAACCTGAGGCAAATCACACATTACTCTACTTGACTCCTTCCTTATGGAGAGCCAGAGGAAGCTTGAAGTTGAACGAATCTCTCATTTGGCATTATATATTTGCAGTAAACTTCCCTGCTCTTGTCTCCCTCTGGCTTCTCCTCTATCCTTCCTCCTCCCCATGACTTTTCTCCTTTTAAATGGAACATCTTTTATAGTTCAGGCTTCTCCAGGATATCAAAGAGCTTGATGCAATGCTGATGGTTGTCAAGGGCACAGCAGTCATGAACTTCATGCGAATGGATGCACTTTTTAACCTTTTTTTATGATTAGTAGGAGGTAAAAATCTCTTAGATCCAAGAATATACGTCCGATGACGCGCCCCGCGAATGACCCGATTTCTCCACTGCACTTATAGCGTTGGAGTCGTTACAGCCAGTGCTCTGATTAAAAGCCTGTATACGCTCACGTAACCGACTGGAAGAGCGATCTGTATGCGTTTAATACACTTCTTCAGGTTGGTGTGTAAAGTGTGAGTCAGTCTGTTCGCCTGGAGATAAAGGTCAGGTGTTGTCACTTCATGGAAACCAAGATGTTGTGTGTTTGAGTGTAAAGAGCAGATCCTTTATGAGGTCTCACAGGGTTGTGTGTGTTCATCGGCCTGGATGACATCTCCATTAAACCACTGCATTTAGGATGTAAGTTCACTTTCTGGCCCCTCGTCACATCTAGAGGTCCCCTGTCACGGATGAGTGTGAGGAAGATGATGTGAGGGTTAAGATGTGAAGACGGGAAAGGGATCAGAATTTGTCATACACTTGGAAAAGGCAAAAAGCACTGCCTAAAATCTTTAACCCATACTGTTAAAAAGTTGTTTAAAAAAAAAAAAATTAATAGTTTTATTTATCAGGATGCATTCATTTAGCCAAAAGTGACACTTAACATGATGTTACAAAAGATACAAAACTATCACGTTTTCCACACACAAAAAATTTCAACATTTAAAATAATAAAAAATATATTTTCTTGAGATGCAAATCAGCTTATTAGAATGATTTCTGAAGGGTCATGTGACACTGATGACTAGAGTAATGATGCTGACAATTCAGCTTTGATCAGGAATAAATTACATTTAACAAATGTTATTAAAATGTATTTTAAATTGTAATAATATTTCCCAATATTATGTTTTACTGTATTTTTGATCAAATAAATGAAGCCTTGGTGAGCACAAGACCCTTTTTTTCAAAAACATTATAAAATCTTACCAAACTCAAGCATTTGAACAGTATTGTACTTATATACAAGCTTAATAATCTTATAATCCCATTGATTAAATACAATAAATTCAGCATATTTAGTATTCTGCCTAAAGGGGTTTATATACATTTGTACTTCTCTAAAGTTGTTATGTAAAATGTAACATTTTTGATAATGTCAATGTTCATATACATGTTAGTGTCTATGCAAACATATGAAAATGTATCTCACTTACTGATGAAACCTGAAAAAAAAAGGAAAAAAATTTACATAATGGAGCCTTCGTTCACGGCCAAACATTGAGACCTTGCTTTGCGTGTTTGAAAGGTGTTCCTTCACTCCATTCAATGCATCAGTTTCACAAAATTCATTCTGTTCCTGTTGTGTACAGGACAATCACACAAACGTATATATTCATACAGTTCTGTGATGAAAAACATCTTATCCTATTGCTTTTTTCCCTGTTTTTGTGCTCTGTGCCACTCGAACATCTGAGTGTCATTCAAATACATAATAATATCTGAGGATAACTGAGGCTTTACAGAATCCTGTGAGACTGGATTGGAAGATGAAGATGGGGCTGTGAGGATGAAGATGTGAAGATGTGAGGATTTGAGGACCAGGGAGAAATCCAGAAGTCTGTGGCGAGGTTTTGAATAGCATTAATATTCATTTGGTTATCATTAAATCATACTGATTTAAAACGTACATCCTTCCCCTGTCGAGCCTGTCAGACCTCTGATTCATGTTTGCATTAAAGGGCACTTTGAAGTGTGTTTGACATGAGCTGCATGGAATTTTAATGGGTGTTTTTAAACTGGATTGACTTCCTTGACTTTATCTGATGAACAGATTTAATTTAGTCTTATTACACTAAGTTTGTTCTCGCATGCTTGACGCTCAAACGTGCTGCGTAACACGAGAATGAACCTCATTGGTTCTCGCTGAAGCTCAAACGTGCTGCGTAACACGAGAATGAACCTCATTGGTTCTCGCAGAAGCTCAAACGTGCTGCGTAACACGAGAATGAACCTCATTGGTTCTCGCAGAAGCTCAAACGTGCTGCGTAACACGAGAATGAACCTCATTGGTTCTCGCAGAAGCTCAAACGTGCTGCGTAACATGAGAATGAACCTCATTGGTTCTCGCAGAAGCTCAAACGTGCTGCGTAACACGAGAATGAACCTCATTGGTTCTCGCAGAAGCTCAAACGTACTGCGTAACACGAGAATGATCCTCATTGGTTCTTGCTGAAGCTCAAACGTGCTGCGTAACACGAGAATAAACCTCATTGGTTCTTGAAGAAGCTCAAACGTGCTGCGTAACACGAGAATGAACCTCATTGGTTCTTGCTGAAGCTCAAACGTACTGCGTAACACGAGAATGAACCTCATTGGTTCTTGCAGAAGCTCAAACGTGCTGCGTAACACGAGAATAAACCTCATTGTTTCTTGCAGAAGCTCAAACGTGCTGCGTAACACGAGAATGAACCTCATTGGTTCTTGCAGAAGCTCAAACGTGCTGCGTAACACAAGAATGAACCTCATTGGTTCTTGCAGAAGCTCAAACGTGCTGCGTAACACGAGAATAAACCTCATTGGTTCTTGCAGAAGCTCAAACGTGCTGCGTAACACGAGAATGAACCTCATTGGTTCTTGCAGAAGCTCAAACGTGCTGCGTAACACGAGAATGAACCTCATTGGTTCTTGCTGAAGCTCAAACGTACTGCGTAACACGAGAATAAACCTCATTGGTTCTTGCAGAAGCTCAAACGTGCTGCGTAACACGAGAATAAACCTCATTGGTTCTTGCAGAAGCTCAAACGGGCTGCGTAACACGAGAATAAACCTCATTGGTTCTTGCAGAAGCTCAAACGTGCTGCGTAACACGAGAATAAACCTCATTGGTTCTTGCAGAAGCTCAAACGTGCTGCGTAACACGAGAATGAACCTCATTGGTTCTTGCAGAAGCTCAAACGTGCTGCGTAACACGAGAATGAACCTCATTGGTTCTTGCTGAAGCTCAAACGTACTGCGTAACACGAGAATAAACCTCATTGGTTCTTGCAGAAGCTCAAACGTGCTGCGTAACACGAGAATGAACCTCATTGGTTCTTGCAGAAGCTCAAACGGGCTGCGTAACACGAGAATAAACCTCATTGGTTCTTGCTGAAGCTCAAACGTACTGCGTAACACGAGAATAAACCTCATTGGTTCTTGCTGAAGCTCAAACGTGCTGCGTAACACGAGAATGAACCTCATTGGTTCTTGCAGAAGCTCAAACGTACTGCGTAACACGAGAATAAACCTCATTGGTTCTTGCAGAAGCTCAAACGTGCTGCGTAACACGAGAATGAACCTCATTGGTTCTTGCTGAAGCTCAAACGTACTGCGTAACACGAGAATGAACCTCATTGGTTCTTGCAGAAGCTCAAACGTGCTGCGTAACACGAGAATAAACCTCATTGGTTCTTGCAGAAGCTCAAACGTGCTGCGTAACACGAGAATGAACCTCATTGGTTCTTGCAGAAGCTCAAACGTGCTGCGTAACACGAGAATAAACCTCATTGGTTCTTGCAGAAGCTCAAACGTGCTGCGTAACACGAGAATGAACCTCATTGGTTCTTGCTGAAGCTCAAACGTGCTGCGTAACACGAGAATGAACCTCATTGGTTCTTGCAGAAGCTCAAACGTGCTGCGTAACACGAGAATGAACCTCATTGGTTCTTGCTGAAGCTCAAACGTGCTGCGTAACACGAGAATGAACCTCATTGGTTCTTGCAGAAGCTCAAACGTGCTGCGTAACACGAGAATGAACCTCATTGGTTCTTGCTGAAGCTCAAACGTGCTGCGTAACACGAGAATGAACCTCATTGGTTCTTGCTGAAGCTCAAACGTGCTGCGTAACACGAGAATGAACCTCATTGGTTCTTGCTGAAGCTCAAACGTGCTGCGTAACACGAGAATAAACCTCATTGGTTCTTGCTGAAGCTCAAACGTGCTGCGTAACACGAGAATGAACCTCATTGGTTCTTGCTGAAGCTCAAACGTGCTGCGTAACACGAGAATAAACCTCATTGGTTCTTGCTGAAGCTCAAACGTGCTGCGTAACACTAGAATGAACCTCATTGGTTCTTGCTGAAGCTCAAACGTGCTGCGTAACACGAGAATAAACCTCATTGGTTCTTGCTGAAGCTCAAACGTGCTGCGTAACACGAGAATGAACCTCATTGGTTCTTGCTGAAGCTCAAACATGCTGCGTAACACGAGAATGAAACTCGTTGGTTCTCGCATTTCAAGTGAACATGCTTGAACTTCCATTTCCACAACTGGTGTGTGAGTTGATGAATGTTTATATGTGAATAAAAGCCTAAATAACATCTGTTTATCATATAAAGCGATCGAGTCTCTTCAGAATATTTGGACTAAACCACTCACTTCATATGGATTAGTTTTACAATCGCTTTATGAACTTTTTGAAGTGTCAAAGTTGGTAGTTGTGTAGCTGTTAATGGAGGAACAGAAAGCTCACAGATTTCATTAAAAGTATCTTCATTTGTGTTCTAAAGAAGAACGAAAGTCTTACGGGTTTGAAACGACATAAGGGAGTAATTAATGACAGAATTTTCATTTTTGGGTGAACTATCCCTTTAATAGATACTGTGATTTCAGGATTCTTTGATGAAAAGAAAGTTCAAAACAACAGCATTTATATGAAATGTAAATCTTTTGTAACAGTATAAATGTGTTTACTGTCACTTTTGATCCATTTAATCTTCGCTGAATAAAATTATTAAATTCTTACTAAGCCCTAACTTGTCTGGCCTATATATATTACACTATGTCACTTTTTTTGTAAAAAAAATTAAATAAATTATATAATAAGCGAGTACATCATGAATCCGTCTTCCAAACCGTGTTATTGTCTTAATCTGAATCATACGGTATGCCCATTATAAGAGTTTATATTCGGACTATTTTAGGCCGATCAGGAGGAGCACCTCTGCGGAGGAGCCCAGTACCTGCGTGAATCGTCATAGACATAAACAGAGAGAAGTAGTTCCGGCTACAATGTTCTTCCGCAAGAAGCACACAGTTTTGTTTATTAACCACTAGAGCGCCAAAAGTTACATAGTGTACCTTTAAGAAAGTGGTCCATTTCGATTACACATTGACTTTGAAATCAAACATTTACTATTATTAACATGAACCACATGCATATATTTCTATTCTTGCACTGTTTATGGTTTACGGGTATGAGGCCATGTTACATCAGGTAATGGAAGAATTTGCACCACAATACTGTCATCTTCAAAAGCAAAGAATGTTCTCCTCTCATTAAAAGCCTGTTTGTTTTGCTGCCATATCTATGTGCAATTATACAGTGAGTAACATTTGTTTTATTAGCAATTAACATCGTTTTCCCTGCTGAACGTGAACACATAAGAACGAACTTGTGATTCACTAGCTGAGAACAACCCATTGTTTTCATCTGAAAGCAGAATAAAGTCTTGATTCAAGATTATCTTATGAAAACAATGAGAATTGCTATAAATATTGAATCGCTGACTACGATTGCCACGGCATTTGAAGAAGCCATCTGAATATACAAAGGTGGCCGCAAATAAATGCTGAAATGCTCTCCGCCTCAGGGCACCCTGTGAGGCTTATGCATAATCGTCAGTTATGTTGAGATATGTCTGAATGCATGCCACCGATTGTGTCATAATAATGCCGGTTGTCGTCTGTCTTACCTCTTTTCTTCTCTTACAGATATTATTATCAATTAATGAGCATGTTCTGTACGATTTCAAGCCCTGCCGTCGCAAGATAACGGCCACATTGTATCTGGCACAAACACATTTTATTATCTAGTTTCCGGCTGGAGCGGTGGGAATGAAAACCTCACCTTTCTTTATTTCACACACACACTCATACACACACACTGATATTTACCCATGGATTTTCATGGCTCTCAGAAGGCTCGGCCGGTCTCAGACGAGGGGGAAAAAAACGCACAGCTTCAAAACAAACACAGGGCTCAAGCTGATTCATTTTAATAGAAATGAAAGGCCTCACGTCCAAAACCGGCCTCTGTGTACAAACACGCCATGTTTGTTTTCACTAAACCCAACACTTAGGAATTCTGTTGTGTTCCTTTTATTGCATGGCATGGCACTGGGACATTGTTTACAGGGCACAGGATGATGCAAAGCACAAATACACACATCTTAGCTCTGTTTCCGGACCCCGTAAGAAGCCTTGTTGCTCGAATCAAATCAAGTTTTCATTTAGCACATCGCTAAGCTAATGATGTGGTACTTTTATAAGAAAACAAACACACACACACACATATTGGATAAATGGCCCATTTATAATTGGACTGACCTATATTGTTACTTTTTAGAATTGAATGAATTTTTTATACATATATTTGAAAGTCTCTTATGCTCATCAAGACTGTTTATTGATTAAAAATACAGAAAAGACAGTAAATATTACTACATTTTAAAATAACTGTTAACTGTTTCTATTAGAAAATATTTTGAAAAGTAATTTATTCCTGTGATCAAAGCTGAATTTTCAGCATCATTACTCCAGTCTTCAGTGTCACATGATTCTTCAGAAATCATTCTAATATGCTGATTTGCTGCTCAATAAACATTTCTGATTATTATCAATGCTGCAAACATTTGTGCAGCTTAATAAAATGCTTAATTAAAGGAGTGAATTGAAAGTTTAAGCGAACAGCATTTCTTTGAAATCAAAATAATTTGTAAAATTATAAATGTTTTTACTGTCACTTTTGATCAATTGAATGCCCTCGCTGAATAATAGTATTCATTTCTTAAAGGGAACCTATTATGCTCATTTTCAAAGTCTTGATTTTGTGTTTTGGTTTACTAGAATAGGTTTTCATGCTTAGATGTTCAAAAAACACATTATTCTTTAGATATTTTACATCTACATTATTGCAGCACCTCTCTTCCAAGTCTGTCAGTAACGCTATATTGAGTTCAAGTCTACATGAAGTCCCTCTTTCCGAAAAAGTGTGCTCTGATTGGTCGGCTGGACCAGTGTGTTGTGATTGGTCAGCTGCTTTGAATGTGTTTTGGAAATGTTACGTCACTTACCATAACTGTGGGTTTCAATGCAACTCAACCTTTTTTGTGTATGCCACAGACTGGAATTATTGAAATGAGTAATATTGTGACGTGTTCGTTCCCGAAAGAAAACTCTGTAGCACTTTATTTTACAGTCCTGTTCCCCATGTACTGGTACTATTCCCATTACTATAGTACTGGTACCCCATTACTATAGTAATTGCAATAACTGGGTCATAACTAGGTACTAACTTTGAACCCTAAACCCAACCTGAACCATTGTTCCCTATTACCAGTACTTTCTTAGGAAAGTAGACTTTACTGTAAGTGCACATACTAATAAAGTGTAGGCTAACCGAAATTTTCAAGACTATGATCAAGGCGTTTCAGGGAGTTCAGAAACAGTGACACTTATATAAAGAATAACTCCCTTTGGAGTGACTTTGCAACTTTACAGACCTTTTTCATGCTCAAACTGTAACACTAAAGAAAGATGACAATAGGACCTCTTTAAATAGTCTTTCTGACCCTTAACTTTTCAATGGTAATGTATATGCAATGCTGCCGTAGAGTTTGGTCTAAATGAAGTATCTTTGAAGCAAGCATAATGTTATACATCTATGATGCTTTAAAATGCTGTCTAGGTAGGCCGATCACTATGTTTTGGAACAGAGTTCTTGTCTTCATATTTGTATGCCATCTGTGACTATAGGCATATGAAACCTGTCAGTTGGTTCTGTTTAATTTGGTTAATTCTGTAGACATCGCTGTCCAGAAAAAAAACCCGCTGAGGGGGTTTGCATGCCAAAATATGCTCATTACACACTGGGCTAGAGCTTCGGCGTGGGCAAAGTGAAACGGATTATCTGAGCGCACTGTTAGGACAAACAGCTCTAATTCTTTGATTACAAATTAGGATTCATGTGTGTGCGCAAGGAAATTCCAAGCTGTAAATTAAAGCTGTGAATGGAAAATCCTCAAGTGCATGACTGTCTGGTGTTTTCTTTGAAAGCGAAATCTGCATACGGGTAAATGTCTCGAAAACAAGAGCGGGGTCACAATTCACCAGAAAATCAAAACAGAATTAGCCTGTGTTTTAAAAAAACACAATTAAGCATTGTGACTTTAATTCAAGACAACATTTTCCTCCACATTCTGATGTTATGCATACAGATGGTTAACTTTTCATTATATTCTCATTACCGTAACAGCATTTTCTTGTATTAAATTAATAAAAATGACTTCAATACATAAAAATGTATGTCAGCATAAAGGGAGTAAAATGAATGAAAACAACTAATTGGACATTATGGTAATGAGAACTGGAGGCAAAATGTGCTTAAATGTCATGAAAATAATGTCTTAATATAATTGAATGCCATTGTATGCATCTATGTATGCAAAGCAACAAGCAAACAATCATGCATACAAATAAATTGTATATATTCACCTTAGTAAACAATTATGTTCTTTTGAACTTTCTATTCATCAAAGAATCGTGTAAAAAACTTGAGAAAAAAATTATCACTTTTTCCACAAAGATATTTAGAAGCACAATGGTTTTCAATATTGATAACAATAAGAACCAATTATTAATTGGGTTAGGGTTAGGGTTAGGGTTAGAGTTAGGGTTAGCACCAAATCAGAATATTAGAAAGATTTAAGGGTAAAAAATTTTGACAGGTTTTGTGAGATTAACAACAGGAGCTTTGCATGTGTACTGATACTTACAAATTCAATTTCATCATGGTTTATGTATGTGTGTGTATGCATGCTGTAGCTTATATACAACCTGTTCATCAATGTGAGAGAGTGCATTAGGGATTAATATCCTGCATATGAATGAGATACCAATCCTTGAACAAGAACGGAGCTGGATTTCAATTACAGATTCATCCCTGTTGCAATTTAATGTTCGTGAAGCAGGTCTGAGTGACCTTGTGTAATCAAAACTGGAATAACATAATCACACTCAGATTTCAGCAATACCACAAACAGCGCAGATATTTATCCCGCTTTCCTCGCGATTATGTCTGATAGCGTGACCGTTTCTGATAGCAGACTGCAGCATAAACCAGTGGGCCCACAATGGGACGTCAGATGAGGACACTGTTTGTTCTGCAGTCACCTCGGTCTGCTTTTAATGAGCACACAAACAAACACACACGCAGACGCACTCAATCAATCAGGATGCATTGCGTTCGCTCACAAGGTCAATGAGTGGTGAAGACAGATAGACGTCTGGAAGACTGTCGGAGCTAAGTGTCTCCCGCTGTAGATTGACTTCAGAATGATGGCTGCTGGAATATGAGTTCTGCTCAGTGGCAAGAAATGATTCGAGATTTTTTTGTCCTCTTTCTGTCTCTCAACATTTCTCATACACAGACTTTCCTAGAAATCGAGAGAACACAATTTTGTTCCTGACGACACAAGGGATTTTCACACTGCACATAACTCGCTCTAAACCCCACTTTTAACCCAGAATAAAGGAACGTTTCACACTTGTAATTAAGAAGCGGGGTTAAAACCACTTATGAAGCATCATTTTTGCGCCATTAACCAAACTTGTAGCCTAGAAATCTAGACGCACCCTAGCGGCAGCAAAATGTATTTTGCAGCCAGGGCAGTCTAGCAACTCTCCATTGACTTTTGAGCTGCAAAAACCTTAATTGGGTCAGGCCAATCACGTCGTGTATAGAGTAGGCGGGGCGGGCTTAACATATGACGACAGAGTGAACTTGCGACGGTTACCTGCCACTTGAAAACAAAGAATGGCGGCTGCTGGCGAACATCTTTCAAATCGGCTTTGTCCGCGACTCTGGAGGACTTGGAGTTACGTTTTTCTTTGAGAAAAGAACATAGAACAGCACTGAAGTCATTCTTAAAAAAAGGAAGAGGTGTTCGTAGTTTTGCCGGCCAGATATGGCAAAAGTTGAATCTATCAACTAGCTCCGCTGTTGGGTAAACGCTCTGATTGGTTGAAGCGCTGTCCTATTGCGTGCAGAGGGAATTTGAAAGACAGCCGTTTATCCCGCCCCTCGGATTGAGCGTGTCTATGGTGAGTTGCCAGACCCAACATCTTGATGTAGGTCTGGCTTGCCAGGCTACCAAACTTGTACAGTGTGAAAATATGCGGTGTTTGAATGTTAACTATAGATGCGTAGCAATCAACAGCCAATCGTGTGCCTCGCAATTCACGTGCATTGAACAGCAATATAGTGTCGGCCCAGATCCGGCCCACATCTGGGCCGTGTGGCACCCACTTGTACCGGATGTGGGCCGGATCTGGGCCGACACTATGTTGCTGCTGTCTGTGTAGTTTCAGCGTTTAATGGGAAAATGTCAAATGGTGACACTAAACGCGACCATTTGAGTGAACAAGAGAGCATTTTATTCTTTATAGCAATATAATATGCGCAACGCTAAAGCCTTTATGTAAACATATCAGGTGTGGCGTTTGTGCAGTCATTGACACTGACACAACAAAAGAGCAAATAAGGATGTTAACCCAGGGTTTAAGAATGTAGGCTGCGATGTAAAACGGCAGTTTATGAATACCCAGGATTAAACTGGGTTAATTAAGAGCGATGTGAAACGTGAGGCAAGATAATACAGGATTCCATTCACCCGGGGATTAGCATGACCCAGGGTTAACTATTCAAGTGTGAAAAACCCTACAGTTTATGATTCATCTGGCTCTTCATTGCACCATTAGAGACACAACAAGATTCAGAATTAACAGCAATAATAGGATAACACAGATTTTCTGACAGGACATTATCTGTTGGGTTGACAGACATTTCTTTTAACCCCAAAACACAATATAATGCAATTTGTAAACGTGGGTAAAAAAAACCTGTGAAAAATCAGCGTATGGAAAAATTCCTTCTAATTTACATAATATATTGGGCCCTGTTTTTACAGCCTTTTCTTTGAGTGTAACATTCGGCCTTGAGTGAGTCACTGCTTTTAAAAAACAGAGACAACAAAAATATGATTAAAAATGCCAATGTTCAAAAAATAGTTAAATATATTAATACAAATAATTAACTGGAATAAACAATTTTAAACATTAGCCAACAGTTTAAAAAAAAATAAAGATTTAAATGGGAGGGTTTCGCAGTAATGCCATTTTTGGCTCCCCAAATATCCACTTAGTGAAAAGAACCATACAAACCATTTTTTCTTAGTTTGTAGAACATTTGATCAACTTTATCACTATGTTGAATTAGATTTGAACATGACTCATCCAATCGGAATCAGGTTAGAGGTGTGGAACGCAAGGATGTTGGAAACAAATAAACTGGTCATGGACCAAAACAGGTTGAGAACCCTTATAAAAGAGAGAAGGGATGCAGAGAAAATGGAAGGGTAAAGAAAAAGTGAAAAGATATTGACTTCTCCTGGCTCCACGCGTCTGGTCTTTGTTGTTGCTCTTTTGCCATGGTGATTATTTTCAATGCGTTATCGGCCCTTTCCTGCAGATCTCAACATCACGAACGATGACTGAGTGCTGGATTTCTGTCACTGTAATGCCATTAACATGGATTTTTTTCAACTGATTCGTGCACTCAATGGCGTCTGGAGAACCAATCCGCCTCCTTTAACCCTGAAGTTCAATCCAACTAATGTCTTAGCGATGAACCTGTACTATAAATCCAATCAGTGGATTCTCCAAGCATCTGTCATCTACAGTTACAAACATGATCTACTAAAATATTTGAAATGATATTTCAAGGATGTAGGTTTGGTTCTAACACTGGTTGGATGCACTTTCAATTTTGTCTACACTACAAAAAAAAAAAAAAAAATGTATACTGTATTAATTGGAATTTTGTCTTGTCTTGAAGTAAAATTCATAATTCTATCTAAAATATATCTTTAAAATAAGATAAAGGAATGCATTTATAATAATAAAAATGTAAATAAAATAAAATAAAAATCTCATGTTCGCCAGTGCTGCATTTATTTAATCAAATATTTTAAAATAGCATTTTAATATATTTTCAGCATCATTATTACTCCAGTCTTCAGTGTCACATGACCCTTCAGAAATCATTCTAATAGGCTGATTTGCTGCTCAAGAAACACTTCTTCTTATTATCAATGTTCAACACAGTTGTGCTGCTTAATATGTTTGCGGAACTTGTGATATATTACATCTATAATGTATTATTATCTTGTTGTCTCCAAAGTTTCAAACGGTAACGTATCTCGAATTACAGTGTCTCCAAGTTTTAGGCATAAGCCTCACTGAAAACAAGAAACAAACTTAACTCAAGAAAGTATTCAGTAGTCTGTCCCAACTGTCCATACTCAAATCTCTACCCATGTGGTGCTTCATGCATTCTTAGCTCAAAATTAGAGCAGCTTCTCCAATTCCCACCACATCAGAGATGTGTCATAAACTCGGTTAAATTGGTTAGTCGGCGACTGTTGAAATCTTGAGCATGTAAGATGAGCTTCATATCACGGGTGTGCTGTAGATATTCGTTTTTTATCCCGGGGCCCTGCTAACTGTCTCCTACAGGTGCATCTCTCTGGAGATGTCATTAGCAACCCAAGTCTGACTGTAGCTGCGGGCGTGAGATTCTTTGTAGTCAACTAAGCAGTACAGCGTCCTCAACACCACATCCAGGGAACACATGCTCTGGCTCGCGGTACCGATGGAGAATTTCTGCTGCCCTGAGGCTCCTCATCCATCACTGCGGCTCATCAGCCTTCAGAAACCACAGCCAGGAACCACATGCTGGTCTGATACGTTCTTTACCGGCATGGCGCCGCTAAGGCATACAGTCCTAAAAATCAAGGTTTAAATTAGAAAAAAAAGGATTGGTTTCACAGGCAGGGCTTAGATTAAGCCAGGATTAGGCCTTAGTTAAATTAGGATATTTAATAGCTTTTATGAATGTGCATTAGAAAAAAAACCTTACTGTTTTTTATTTTATTTTTTTATACAAAACAATGGCACTGATATATTTTAAGATATGTCAGTGTAAGTTGATTTCAGTTAAAACAGATCAAACATGCATTTTAGTCTTGGGACTAGCTTAAGCCTTGTCTGTGAAACCAGGGGAAAGGGTTTTACAGCTTGATGTCATAAGAGAACCTTGTTAAAACGTATGAGTCTCCAGTTTATAGCAGGGGCTCCATAAGTAAAAAAAAAATTTATTTTATTTTTTATGGGAGAGTGCATTAAACAAAATAACAATATTAAGATACCTTAACATAAGTTACTTAAAGTTCAGTGAAATGTTTGTTGCATTAAATTGCATTAAATTGATCAAAAGTGACATTAAATAAATGAAAAATGCTGTTCTTTTGAACTTTCTATTTATTAAAGAATCCTAAAAAAATTATGTATCACGGTTTCCACAAAATTATTAAGCAGCACAACTGTTTTCAACATTGATAATAATAAGAAAATATGTTTGAGCAGCAACTCATCAGAATGATTTCTGAAGGATCATGTGACAGTATTGATGCTGAAAATTCAGCTTTGCAACACAGGAATAAATTACATTTGAAAGTATATTTAAATAGAAAACAATTATTTTATTAAATTATAATCATATATTTCCCCCCATTTTTACTAGATTTAATGGGATGTCCTTAGCCATATTGCCACATTTCCTGTTATGAAAACATTCATATGGCCCTGCATGGTGGTCCATGTGCCAAAAAGCCAATATGGTCAATTATGTTGCAGTTTTCTAGAGGTCATAGGTTTTAGTGAATTAATAAAAAAAATTGTTTGGTGTTTATAGGGAAAGTTGTTTTAATGTGACAAAAATTACCCCAAAAAATGAGTATTCATTAAACAATGCCTTGAAAAAAAAACTAATGAGGTTTAAATGGAGCCATAAATAGGTCTGGAGGCATCTACTGGCACATGTGCACCAAACATATGTGTGAACGGACACGGCACTGGGGAGACGTGTGGAGATCTGCTCTGCGGTTCACTTCAGTATATTCACAGACTCAAAGAACTGAAGGATTCTGAGAGGAACAAGCAGGAACAGCCCACCGACAGAACAACCTCCTCACGCCTGGGGAGAGAGCAGCTCTTCACCTGGGGGAAACACACGCGGCGGACAGGACTAACAGCCCCATAACTCATCAGATCATCTCATGAATTAAGTAAATATCTGCAGTACATCTTTCACTAGAGCGGATATTAAACTCTAATGAAGTTTAGGGGAAAAAAGACTTATATTCCAAGTCTTCTGAGTTCATGCGACAGCTTCTGAGCTACACCTTCCTGAAGCTTCACTTTAAATACACTTTAAAAACGAAGTTGTAAATAAAACAAATATTATTGGAGTATGTTTCACAAGAAAATATTATATCAGTCTTTCTACTGCAAATATGTTTCATTCAATGTGTTACTTGCCATTTTTATTGTAATTATTTGTGAAATTTACTAGCATTTCTGAATGAAAATGCTGTTATACTGTCTGTTAATAGTCTTCAATTACATGTCCTATCCTATAAACAACCAGTCAGTAAACAGACTTGTCTCATGAACATGACATTTACAATCACAGTAACAGTTCCCAGTTCATTTCGAATCAGACACTGAAAACTTATGGCTCTGTCTACACTAATTCACTGACTGAATGTGGCTGATTCAAACCATTAATTCAAGCTGTTTCATGAATCTTCATTTGATTGTGAATTGGACACGGCTCATGCAGTGTTCGTTGTTGCATACGGTATATACTTTAATAAGATGATACAAGACTGTAATTTTTAAGTACAATCAACTTGGATTTTTGAGTAATTTCAACTTAAATTACATTAAACTGACTTAAAAAGGAGTTGAATCTTGTATAGCTTAAAGAAACAGCTGTAAAAACTTATTGTGATGAGTAAAAGCAATGTAAAAACATATGTTGTCATATGGACACACACACACATTTTTTCTAGATTTTATTTAAAACATTTATTTTGCAAATAACAATTTTACGGCGGCTTCGAATGGTGCATACAACCTGGATTTAGAGCTTGAACTATCCGTTTTATACGCTTTGATACTGTCACAGCATTTCTGCAATCAGATCATTCTCAACATGTTCCTCAAAGAAATAACCTCTGCTCGGTTTCTGTTATTAACCTAGGATTAGTGTCTTGTGTAAAGGCTGAGTATTAGAAACAGAATCAATACTTATGTTCCACTGCTGGCACTAAATAGCCGTAGGGGAAACCTCTTGAAAAAAATCTGACAAGATATATATATATATATAGATTTTAGTTTTTTATAATAAAACAAAAATGCTGTACAGTTTCCTGGCCCTGTCTGACCCTTGAAATATTTGGTCTGAGATTGCACAGGATGCTCAAAGTGTTCAAAGACAAATCCAGAACACTGAAGCTCTTTGTTGGATGTATGAAGTAAACAACAGCCTCTGAGACACACTGCAAAATGTGTCTATAGTTTCAGCAGCAGAAATCAATAGAGACTTGCAGTGAAAATTCTGAATAACGGCATTTCCATGTTTTTTTTTAATCGGCTTTTATCATTATTTTTGAATGTTTCGCAGTCCCACAAAATTGAATGGTTGCATAGACTCAATGTGCTCAATATATATTAATATTGATAAATATATAAAATAAAATAGCCTATTATTCTTTTCTTTATGTAAAACTTTTTAATGAGTAAAACTACTGAGTGCACCTTTGAAAGTAATTTGCACTGACGCTCTCATTATGAAACAGCATCTCAGCTTTATTTGCATTGTTATGACAAAAAGCAAAAAAATTCTAACAGTATTCCACTAAAACTCAGTGTTGCAATTTACATGTACAGCTCCCCACGAAACAGACATCTTGGACTTGTTTTGTTCTATCATTAAAATCCACTTTGCTGTTACTGAATTCACTTTTAACTTCAATAAAATTGGCACATGAGCCATTCTGTTATTTCTAGATCTGTACTGACCTGCTATTTCCCTTTAAAAAAGAGAGCATTGTAGGAAGGCACCAGGTACAAAAACAGGGGTAATTATATGCTTCTCTGTGGTTGCCATGGCAAATGCACCTATGTTCATTCATTGTGCTCAATTTTGAGACCCTTAAGCGTGTGGAAATGTGCCTACTATAAGGAAGATTCCTATAATTCTTTATTGCAACGGTGTAAGAAACAGCTTTACCTGGAATGAGACAGCAGGAGAGCTTCTTTACAGAAAGTAGCTGAATAACAGAGGCTGTGATGTACCTGTACCTCTGGAAATGTCTGATTATAATGAGATTTGCCCTCCAGCTGTAAATACTCCCTGCACGCAACTGTTGTTTTTAGGCTCCGCTGTCTGTGCTGTTTTAGTTGTTACAGTTCTCTAGATACGCCAATTTAGCAAACAGGATTCAATCAATTTCATATGGAGCTACTGACAGAGTATTGCAAAGAATTTAGACATACCTTAAAACTTGAGAATATTTTGACCGTATTACCCAGGAAAACAAGATAATCCAACTAAATACTCACTGAACTTTAGCGGGGCATGTTGTCACATTAAAGGACAAGTTCGGTATTTTACACTCAAAGCCCTGTTTACAGATCGTATCTGATGAAATAGAACGGTTAAGATTAAAATTTGGACACATGCTGCTGTCCCGAGAATTTTAGGTTTATTTCGCTTTTGTGGACCTATTTTGCCAAACGCGTCACACCCGTGATTCTTCCGTTGAGAGCTTGAATAATAGACACTCCAGCCCAGTTGGTGGCGATAATGCACCTTTGCCAATTGCAAGCAAACCACGGGCATTTCATTGAATACACAGAAGAAGCAGAAGAAGAAGCGGCGGAGTAATACCGTAAAGGTGCTGCGGTCTCACAGCACGTCCTATTAAGTCAATGGAGTTGGACAAAAACTACGATAAAACCTGTTGGAATGCATCTTTTTCAGCGATTTTTGAGGGAACATATCAGTGAACACCCCCTGACCACTCGGTGAGTTTCACGTCTTTGTAAACGAAAGTTTAATGTGTTTTTAGGACGGAATCTTCCAGTGCATATAGACAACCATTGTGGGGGTGGGGGGGGGGGGGGGGGGGAAGCGAAATAAACCTAAAATTCTCGGGACAGCAGCATGTGTCCAAATTTTAATCTTAACCGTTCTATTTCATCAGATACGATCTGTAAACAGGGCTTTAAGTGTAAAATACCGAACTTGTCCTTTAAATGGGGTAAGTTGTCACAGTGCAACCTGCCATTAAACAACTTATTAGAGGCTTTTAAGCATAATGTAAAAAGCGAACACTTATTAAATAGAAAACAATTCATTAAAAAGGAAAATACACGTGCCTCAATCTGACATTTCTGAAAAATACAACCCAGCCTCATTGGAAAAATGTGTCAGTAACGACATTTGGGCAAAATGATGTTGCTTCTTGCACGTCTCGCAACACTTTCAAAGTGAAATGTCCAGTCAAGGGTGCTAAAAGCGTGTTCGGTTTTATCAAAACAGATTAATGTGAACCTGGCATTGCTTTATTTGTACGTATCGCTGGAGGTCAGAAATGAAATGTTCGGTGAGTAGAGCTACAAATCATCTGAAAATCATGCACTATGAAAAAAGTGTTTTGAGCTCATAATATTGTATTTCGCTAGGAACTATGTGAAAATTAGCCTTTATTAATCGATAATCTGCCCCTGTAACCATCATTTGTGTGAAAAGGAACAAAAGTTGTTGCTGTTTTACTGCCTCTGCGTGTGACAACTTGCCCCGGTCTCCCCTTCATAAATACATACGTTGGTGCAGGTCTCAAAAGAGAATTCTGACATGAGTCCGCTTCAGAGAACAAGACATGAATTTCAAAAGCAGTCTTATAAACTTCCATGTATAATTAATCAGGATGTGAAACATGAACTTTTATCTCCCAGGGAAAAAGGAGGAATGAACAACATTAGGTACTCTCAGGATGTGAATGTGGATCCCTGCATAGTCTCTCTCTCTCTCTCTCTCATGAAATCCCACGTGCACAAAGAGGGAGAGTGAAAGAAACAACAGATGAAGCTTGGCAGGGCATGAAATGTCTCTCTAACATTCTCCACCTAGATTCTGTACGGCAGCACATGCCTGACACAGTCCATTTATAAAGTGAACACTCCTTTGGTAAAGATGATTTTAGAGGAGAACTGAATTCTAGTCTTTTTACAGTTGTTTCAGGCAGTGTTAAAGATGCACTCAGGATTATTTCCCCCCTGAAAAACAACTTTCTCCACATAAACAGAACTATATGTTTTTAAATGATATCCAGCTTGTTTATTTTACATGGAGTGAGTTGCCTCATGGGGATTTAGATTGAGATAACAATAAAAAAGTGCCATCTTTACTCTTATGTATGTGGTCTGTATTCCACTGTACCCTATGTTTGATACTACAACAAACTAAAATTGCTCACACGAGTCAGACTTACTGATAATGTGGCAGATACAGCGATCAATTCATTGACAGCAAGAAACAGCAATTGCTTTGTGGAGGTTGTCTTAAATCTCTGGCTCACACCCAAAATCCTCAGTCAAAGTCACTGCAGGTCTCAGCCTCGCTAATAAAAGATGTCAGTTCAGTAAGATGAGCCCGAGTGTGGAATTAATTGGCAATCAGGAATTTATTTTCCCCTCTGCGTTGAGATTTGCACATAATCTGATAATAATGTCAGAAATAGCTTTCAGCAATAATGACCTTTATTTGACCTTTAAAGTGATGAAAATATTTTAGATTCCTCTCGCTGTCGGGGCCGTTAACGCACAGATGGAGTTTCACCTACACGAACGTATGAATGCCAGCTAACATTTTCTGTTTCTTTCGGTGCTCAGTCCGTCTGTCACATTCTCATTCGGTGTCCTTCATGAACCTACACACACATTATATGTCCTGTTGAATGAGTTCAAAGTCCTTTTAAAATAAGTTGGATCTTGACATGACAAGCTATATTGTAATCATGTTGTGTCTAAATATATATACAGTATTGGACACATTACTATTTTTAATGTTTTTGAAAGAAGTTTCTTCTGCTCATCAAGCCTGCATTTATTTGATCAAAAATATTGATTTTTTTTTTTTATATTGTGATATATTATTACAATTTAAAATAATTGGTTTTCAATTTATTATCCTTTAAATTATCATTTATTTCTGTGATGCAAAGCTGAATTTTCAGGATCATTACTCCAAGTCTATCACATGATCCTTTAGAAATCATTCTAATATGATGATTCATTATCAAAGTTGGAAACAGTTCTGCTGCTTAATATTTTTTCATAACCTGTGATACTTTTTTAGGATACTTTGATGAATAAAAAGTAAAAAAAAAAAAAAAAAAATAAAAAAAAAAGTTACATTGATAAAAAGTGATAGTAAAGATTTTATTTTGAATAAATGCAGTTATTTTTAACCTTTTATTCATCAAATATATTATATATTATAATAAATTGAAAACCAATTATTTTAAATTTTAATAATATATCACAATATTACTCTTTTTTTTCTGTATTTTTTATAAAAATAAATGCAGGCTTGATGAGCAGAAGAAACTTCTTTCAAAAATATTAAAAATAGTAATGTGTCCAAACTTTTGGCCTATTATAATATATATATATATATATACATACACACATTATATATATATATATATATACATATATACATTACACACACACATACACATACACTACTCACAATAAGTTAGGGATATTGTTATTTAAATGAGTGCTATTCTTATTTGGTCTGAATTTTAATGAAATAAGTTAAAGTATCCTTTGATATTAATAATAATGATAAATACTAATAATGAATGAGAAGAAACACCATTTTCATTAGTGTAATATTTATTACCCCAAAAATGTAGACAATAACAAGGGTAGCCCCAAATAACAAAAATTGACAATGTCAATAGCGGGTGTTTCCACCATTTGCCGCAATGACAGCTTGACAGTGACGTCTCATGCCCAGACTGTTACACCTCCTCCACCAAAGCTAACCCTGGGGACCATGTTGACCTCGGCGTATCGCTCACCTCTCCTTCTCCAGCAACACTGACGAGTGTCGGGTCACCTTGCACAGAAATGATGGTCGTCAGTGTTGCTGGAGAAGGCGAGGTGAGCGATACGCCGAGGTCAACATGGTCCCCAGGGTTAGCTTTGGTGGAGGAGGTGTAACAGTCTGGCCAGGCATCACCAGTCAGCGCAAAACTGATTTGGTTATTGTAGATGGCTCAGTCACTGCACGTTCTTACCTCAGAGACATCATAGAACCCATCATCATCCCCCAATTCTGCCAGCACACCCCCAACTTTCTGTTCATGGATGATAATGCTCCACCACATCGTGCCAGAATTGTCACAGCTCGACTTCAGGAAGTCGGAGTGCCTCATATGGTATGGCCAGCAATGTCCCCCTGACCTGAACCCCATAGAGCACGTTTGGGACCAGCTGAAGCAGAGACTAGATGATCGTACCCCACCCCCACGTGACCTGGCAGAACTGCGTGCAGCACTTGTGGAAGAGTGGAACGCACTGCCTCAGGACAACATCATGAGGCTAGTGAGGAGCATGAGACGTCGCTGTCAAGCTGTCATTGCGGCAAATGGTGGAAACACCCGCTACTGACATTGTCAATTTTTGTTATTTGGGGCTACCCTTGTTATTCTCTACATTTTTGGGGTAATAAATATTACACTAATGAAAATGGTGTTTCTTCTCATTCATTATTAGTAATATCAAAGGATACTTTTACTTATTTCATTAAAATTCAGACCAAATAGGAATAGCACTCATGTAAATAACAATATCCCTAACTTATTGTGAGTAGTGTATATATATATATATGTATTCATGATTTCAATATAGCATGTCAACTCATTTAAATGTGTATGAAGGTTTATATCTCTCTCTATATATAATAAAGCCTAAATATGTAGGACACAATACAGACACCTTTCAACACAAAGTAACACAACGATTTAAACTGGTTTTTGAAGAAAAGAAAAAAAGGTCTAAAAGTTTTTGTCCTGAATAAAATGGCAAAGATCGTTGCAGTCCAGTTCATTGTACAGAAAAATTGATGTATGTGTGTGTATTTGTACATCCTTGCTGCTTATCGGTACGAAGTGTTGGGTAACATTAATATGTAACATCTTCTGCCGGGCTCTCTCTCTCTCTCTCTCTCTCTCTGATGTAGTTGTGCCTCCTAAAGGAGAGTGAGCCGCGTGTTATCGCAGCCGAGCAGAGTGATGGTATCTGCAGCGTTCGACTAGTTTCCATTAGGGAATTACCAGGTCAGGTTGAGGGGGTGGGGGGTGTTGGTTGCAGAGCAGACCTGCGGTAATGAAGGAATTCGCCTTCGTTGTTCAGTCAGAGGAGTATATCAGCATTTATACATTACTCCACATGCTGGGCCTGCACTACCAGGAGATTAGGAAAGAGACCGGGATCGTACATCAGCCTGTGTGTGCCGCTGACACAACCAAGAGATAGACCCAAGAAAAATCGCTGCAAAGAGGCTTTCAAAACAGGAGACACCTTGCATAGAAAAGAGACTGTACTCTCTGTGTACACACTGGCTGCGATTGAATCCAACTATATCAGGAGGCAGATCGGATCACATGAGCTTCACTGTCTGCACTGCCATTGGTAGTCAACGGATCACACTGATACAAATTTGCATAATACTTTATGGATAACTGGCAACAAGCCTGGATGTTGAAAATGCATCTTGAGACCCCTAAATTTTGCATTCTGTTCAATGCCGCTGAACTCCGGCATGCAGCTTTGGATTGCAAGACTGTGTGTCTAGATGTCAGATTTATTTTATTTTTTTTTATTTTATTTTTTTTATATATACAGCAAAACAGATTAAAGTCTACATGAAATTACAATTTGACTTCAGTAAAGTGACATTTATTAGTAAAAAAAAAAAAAAAAAAGGATATCCAATTAGAACAAAAGTGTAGGTCGAGTCATTTTTAATGTTGTTTAAAATGTAAAAAAATTGGGGAAAAAAATCTTAAGAACAAATGCACAACAATATTAAGCATCACAGCGGTTTTCAACATTAATAATAATAAGAAATGTTTCTTGATCACCAAATCAGCATATTAGAATGATTTCTGAAGGACCATGTGACACTGAAAATTCAGCTTTGTATCGCAGAAATAAAATACACTTTAAAATATATTGAAATAGCAAACAGTTATTTTGAATTGTAATAATATTTCACAATATTACTGTTTTTACTGTATTTTTGATCAAATAAATGTAGCATTGGTGAGCATAAGAGACTTCTTTCAAAAACATTATAAAACCTTACTGACCCATAACTTTTGAACGGTAGTGTGGATGCCATTTTCATTTGAGTGTAAATACTGGTATGATACTTTCATCAAGTATAAATAGCAACAAACAGCATCTTATTTACATTAAAGGTATAGTGGAGGATCTTTCCGAATTTTAGATAAGACCCGCCCTCTCCACTTTTTGAATAAGTTTGATTGATTCACCAGAATGATTGACAATTAGGAGGACCAATAGTATAGGTGATCCACCCGGAAGTAAAAAATCCTCTGCTATACCTTTAAGTGTAACAGTGATGATATTCACAATGTAAAAAAACATAATATTTGTACTAAAAAGTAAATGTATGGATCTAAAATAGCCTTTTTATACTCAGTTTAATTAAATAGAAACTGCCTTATTATCATCCATTATGAATTGATTAGATACTGAAAAGACAGATAGTCGGAGGGGAGTGAATGAAAACTAAGATGGAAAGGATAGTCATTTCGCAAGCGAGTTATTGAATTTTGATGAAAGATTACGACTACATTTTTGTCTTCAGACTAATAAATCGTTCACAATAGGACTAGGAACGCATGTTAAGAAAGTACAGTCAATTTTGATTTCATATTGACTTTAACATCGAATAAAACCCTCATTTAGCAGAAATCCCCAGTTGTGGAGCAGTCGCACATGTTTACAGCCTGACCTCCAGCAAATTTTATCTTAGCAGGTCCTCTGTGCGATTCCTAATGAGGGTCCCCTGGCTATATTTTGCATTATGTATAAAATGTTTTCCGTTGCAAAATTAAAACCCACGTTTTTTAAAAGCAGGTCAAGGGTATAATGAGGAGGGAGAGAGAGGTAAGTAATGTGTCAGGCCTCCTGTTTTAATACCGCTGCTCCCAGGAGGTTACAGATATGCGTGTGTTATAGTAGGATTTTATACTCATTTGACAATGAAAGTCCACTGGCTATTGATTACACAAACAATTCTGCACACGCTGGAAAAGATCGAAGTTAGACACGCTGCTTAAACGAGCTCAGAAATCAAACTCGGAGAAACAAATAACAAAATGGCATTTCAAATAATTTAATGAAAAGTGAAGTGCATCATTTCTGAGCCAACAAACAAAAAGGGAAAAATAATAATTAATTTTCTCTCCCTGTCTGCCATTGGTTGGGAAAACAGACAGCCCCGCCCCCAACACTAATCTATCTATCTATCTATTTATCTATCTGTCTGTCTGTCTGTCTGTCTGTCTATCTATCTATCTATCTATCTATCTATCTATCTATCTATCTATCTATCTATCTATCTATCTATCTATCTATCTATCTATCTATCCATCCATCCATCCATCCGTCTGTCTGTCTGTCTGTCTATCTGTCTGTCTGTCTGTCTATCTATGTCTGTCTGTCTGTCTGTCTATCCATCTATCTATCCATCTATCTATCTATCTATCTATCTATCTATCTATCTATCTATCTATCTATCTATCTATCTATCTGTCTGTCTGTCTGTCTGTCTATCTGTCTGTCTATCCATCTATCTATCTATCTATCCGTCTGTCTGTCTGTCTGTCTGTCTGTCTGTCTGTCTATCTATCTATCTATCTATCTATCTATCTATCTATCTATCTATCTGTCTGTCTGTCTGTCTGTCTGTCTGTCTGTCTGTCTGTCTGTCTGTCTGTCTGTCTGTCATTTTTAAGCTTGGCCTGCACAATGCTAATTATTTCTTTATATTTACAATAATTAGGAGGAAATTTCAGTAGAAAAGTAGGTGATTTCAGTCTTTCACATTAGAGATAAATAAATAACTACATGATCTTGCATTTTTAAAAGACACCACAAGGCCACATTTCAGGGAAATCAAGCAACAAATGGTTTCCTTACAGTTTTCTCTGCACATTACAGTAAGTTTGGATAGGAGAAATATTTTAGCAATCAAAATAATTACACACTTCACCTTTAAATTTGTTGTTCCGCTGGCATTTATCTTTACAGTAAAACCGCAAGTAAAGGCAATGTCACTTTTACGCCACCACAATAACATGCAGCGCAACGCTTGTCTGTCCCATCGACTGTCAAAACACTGAAAAACACTTTGCATGTCCAAGAATCACAAAGCGAAATCAAACGCACTGTGAATCCGCCTCAGGCAACGCGGGCCCCTGTGAGCGCCTGTCAGTCCGGCAGAACCGAGCAAAAAGAGTGCTTTGCTGAGCACGGCTACAGCTTTAGTAAAGCAAAAAAGCAACTCACCCAGTGGCTGTCCTGCAATAATCCTGGTGTTCTCGCCTGCCACGGCCGCCCGTGCGTTCCTTTCACTCATGTATTGGACGAAAGCGTAACCCTTGTGCACCGAACAGCCCACAATCTTGCCGTACTTGGCGAAGATGACCTCGATGTCGCCCTTCTTCACAATGGCAGTGTTGAGGTTGCCGATAAAGACCCGTGAGTTGAGGGAGCGTGGGTCGTTCTTGTTAGTGACATTGCTGGTCTGACTCTTGCCGGTCATTCTTCTCCTGTGGAGCAGAGACATGATGGGGACGACATCAACCACACCTCATATATTGCTGGACTGTCTTGAGGACAGAAAAAGGTGGTTGTAGGGATGCACGACATATCGGCCACTATATCAATATTCGCTGATAAATGTTCATTTTTAATGTTATCGGCCTTTGAAAATTTGGCCGATATATTAAAGCCGATAAATAATGGATTATTTCCCTTAGCTGAGACACTTCAGATGTGCACTGTTCGCCATGATGGTTTTGAATGGCTTGAAATATGATTGGAATCACTTCAAAAAAGGAAAACACAGTCAATATGCTGTCATATAGGCTACATGAAATTATAATGAGAACTGTATAATTGTGTGCTTGGGACATGGACACTTTCACTTAATGGTGAGACTTTTGGTTTTGTAATCAGGCTCTCAAAAATTATATCAAATATTGGATTTAGATTTATCGGCCAATATATCAGTTATCAGTATCGGCCAAATTTTCATATCGGTGCATCCCTAGGTGGTTATCAAATAACTTTCTCCAACTTAATAAAGACAAAACTGAAATAATGATATTTGGTCCCCCGTAATTGAGAGGCGGTCTAATCAACGAGCTCGGTATTCATTTCCCTTCAATTAGAATTAGTAAGAAACCTTGATGTCATTCTGGACTCAAAATTTAGCTTAAACCAAGCAAATTAATTATGTTGTTAAGAATAGTTTTATCAATAACAAATTAATTCTAAACTTAAAACATTTGTGTCTTTCCAAGAATTGGAGAAGGTTAAATTACCTCACATCTAGACTATTGTAATTCAATTTTTTTGGTATTCCTCATTCACACTTTCAGATGGTCCAAAATGCAACTGAAAGGCTGTTGACTATAGGGCAAAGAAATATGATCATGTCATCCCAAATTTAGCTGTCCCTTTTAGGATCCAAGTTAAGATTTTGTAGTTTGTTTTTATCTTATCTTATCTTATCTTATCTTAAGTTATCTTAAAGATCTTCTTATACATCTACAATAGTAGACCTTTAGGATCTTCTGACATGACATTATTGTACGTCCCATGATCACGTCTAAAAACTAAGGGGGATAGAGCCTTTTTTGGTGGTTGCCACCCCTCGTTTATGGAATCATCTGACACTTGACATTTAAAACTAGGCTGAAAATGTATTTCTGTCAGGACCACTATCGTCATATATGATTGACAATTAGCATACAATTTGGATTGGCGGTATGGTTCCGTTCTGGGCGAGAACTCCCTGCGCATCCATGCAGCCTAGCATGGATAAGAGCAGGGAGAGCAGCAATAACCCCCCTTGGGGTAAACAGAACAGAACCAACATGAATGTATTGCAGATATCATTAATTCAAGATTTTAAAGTACGACATAATTCGAGAATTTATTCTGATTCGAAGGGAATCAGAATGCCAAATCCTGACTGACGAGAGGAGGAGCTGGGGATGGAGGAGGGTAATTCGCTCCTGAGAAACGCGATAGTTGCTGATAATACTGAAGCAGCTTATATATGTATACGGTGATAGGCGTCGTATTCCTATAGGTAGATGTGGATCAGCTGATAGTCAGCTGATGCGAGCTTGACTAACGTGACCTGCCAGAACTAACGCTACGCTTGATCTTTACTCACAGGCGTTTTAAGAATTCTATATATTGTTTTATATTTTAATGTATTTCATTCTTATTCCTGTTCAGCTTTGATGTTTTTAAATGTGCTTTAAGTTTACAATACTATACTAGAAAGAATCAGCAATAAACAGCATTCAAATATACAGTATATTAAACCAGCCTTGATCTTTTACTTACATTATTTTTCCAGTTACAGTACTATACTCTACTATACTATACTATAAAATTTACTATATACATTAAATTAACTTAATTACTGCTTTTGTCAGTTATTCCACTGTAGGATGCTTCTGCATGCTCTTAAAGTCATTGTTTTATGCAAATTAGTCATTAGCACTGCAGCCACAAAAAAAAAAACCTCTTATAATATTACGATTATCCACCAAAAAGTGAAACCAACGTTCTAAAAACTTTCTAAAAGCACTTGCAATGCATGCTACGTCCCTGACTCAACCTTCACATTTTATCATCATAAAGATTTTAGGATAAGATACTGTATTGTTTTCTTATCATGATTAAAGAACAGCTACTGGAGCGATAACAATAATTAAATTGCTGTTTTATGATATATGGCCTACAGACTTGTTCCTGCTGTCAGTGCCAGCCCAGAACCATCATTTTTAACATCCAGGCTGCCCAGCACACAGAATATGTGAGAATATGAGTGAGTGCTGTTGTGTTCATGAGAGATGTTTGTGTTTATTTGTGTTCGTGTCTATAAATGTGAGAATATGAGCATGCTGGTGTGAAGGCGAGAAAGCGAGTGCCGTGCGGATGAGAGAGAATAAATGAAGGCCTCAGGTTTATGCAGTCTCTGTATGACACACTGAACACACAGTTAGTCTTCACATCAGAGAACAGCAGCAAGTTCCTCCCATTGGGTGTCATCCAACTCCCCTTCCCGAACACACACACATTCAGAGACAGTGACTGCTATTGTCTGAGACAGAGATGCATTATGTTCTGTCTCTCACGCTGTCAACGACCTACTCTCACAAGACAGCAAGAATGAACACGCAGCTCCACGGAGGCACTAGCGAGACAGCGTGTCTGAATCAAACGAGCTGACCGAATACGACACATTGAGAAGCCCGAATATATACTTGATATTTGTTGAGTTTTGACTCTGATGGGTCGTTCACACTGACAGTGATTTTAATCGCTGGAAGTTAGAAGGTCAATGTACTGTTGGTCACTATAGGCATTACTTCAGGCATTACTAGACTTCAAGAGGCACACCAGTGACCCCTTAAGCATCCTTGTTAGCACGTGCGCCTCCCACGCCGGCGACCCCCGTTCGAATCCCACTCAGAGCGGGTCAAGTAGGACCGGTTACATTTGGTGCCGTGACCCGGATGGGAGTGAGGTTGAGGTGGGTGAGTGTAATGGACGTAGGCCAGTTAGAGCTGTGCGTGTAAACCTCACTCCCTTGACCTCAAGAGGCACGCTAGCGGCTGTGGTCTTTAGCGTCCTTGTTAGCACGCCCGCCTCCCACGGCGGAGAACACGGTTCGAATCCCGCACAGAGCTGGTTGAGTAGGACCAGTTGCACAAAGTTAAACATGTTTCTGGGTCAACATATTTTCCTGTTCGAAAATTTAATCCTATAACCATATCCCTACTCCTAAACCTATCCCTACCCATAAATTATCCCTAAAATCTGAGGGAAATGATAGATAAATAACACTGATGTAGAAGCCCCTAACTCCTAACTTTGACATAAACTGTAAACTTGTCCCTCAAATCTGATTGGTTGATTGTAATGTTGTTCCAGGATCAACAAAGATGAAATCAGCTTCTGCTAAACGGCCATAGATTTAAAAAATGTGATTATAAATTTAATTTATTGTTGGTAAAGACAGATAAAAATGAACATTATGGAGGGGTATGTGTTTGTACATAAATTGCAGCAGTGAAAATGAATGACTTCTGATCACTGAAGTTTATTTTTGCAAGCTAAAAAAAAGAAAAAAAAAAGCTTAAAAGCGGTGAAAATTCAATTTAAACCTATATCTATCGTAAATCTATTTATCTTTTGCATTACATTTACATTTATGCATTTGGCAGACGCTTTTATCCAAAGCGACTCACATTGCATTATCCTATACATTTATACATAGGTATGTGCAACACTAGCGGCGCCAGGATTTTGATTGTAGGTGGGCCTCCAGAAAACTGGATGGGCCAGTTAAAATAAGGCCCTTCATCTCCGTTTCAGCGCTTTTCTGGGCACTGAGGACAGTGACTCAGTTGCCTAAGTTACCTGAATTTAATGCGTAATTATCATAGGTAAAAAAAAGAAAAGAAAACTTAAACAGGATTTTTTTGTTGCTTTTTTAATACAATTACAATTTCATTTAATTCATTGTTTAGTAAAATTATAGGCCTATTATTTTTAGTTTATTAACAGCAACAACAGCTGTAAAGATGAAGTTGACGATCGCCATATCTCCGTAGTGAACGCGCCTATAGAGAGAAATGCACATCATGGATTACATCTCTGATTATGTAGCATTTCTTTTCGTTTTAAATTGTTAAAAAGACATTTCAAGCTTTCTTAAGATATATTTCATGTCTGTGAGGCCTACGCTGAGTTTCGTTAAGTTAGGATGAGAATGAGATGCGCTCCAGTTCACAAGCGGACGCCATGATTAGGCCTATATCGTCTACTATATTTGCTTCTTGGTTCCAGGAAATTGGTTGATAATTTTTTTAATTAAAATTAAGATACAATTTATACAAAACGAAATTCACTTCAAAAAAGCCTTTCTACAAAACAAAACTTAATTAAGTGGTCAAAATCATGTCTGACCCACGCCATGTCTCTCGATATATTGCGCATCCTATCTTACTCGTGCGGTTCACTTTTCATAATCAACATAGATGAAAAAATAACATTATAATATTTGAACAAATATGAAACTAAATGAGCTTGTTTAATGGCTACAACACGTATAGTAGACCTACAGACTCTCTATTTGTACAAATTGCTGCATTCATTTTATTCTGAATTTTGCACACATAAGTTGAAAGTCATTTGTTTGTGCATAGCAAAACATATCTGCAACATTTATCAAGTTCACTGATAATTATGCGTGCATTTATTAATTATTATCTTAATGAATAATGAAACAAGGACGAAGCATGTAAACTGCGTTGTTTGTTTAGAATGGAATGGATCGCAAATAGATCCGAACGAAGAAACGTACAAAACCATAGTAGAAAATGGGTGGGCCCAGAACTAAAATGGGTGGGCCCAGGCCCACCCGGGCCCAATGGTAGCGCCGCGGCTGATGTGCAATCCCCTGGGATCAAACCCACAACCTTGCGTTGTTAACGCAATGCTCTTACCACTGAGCTACAGGAAAGCCTTTTGCAATAAACAGTATGAATGAATGAGGCATTTATATAGTGCTTTCATATGTACTACTGTACACCCGACCCAAAGCGCTTTACAATCATATCAGGGAATCTCTCCTCAACCACCACCATGTGCAGCATCCACTTGGATGTGACAGCAGCCACAGTATAACGGCACCAGTTGCTCACCACACACTAACTACAGGTGGGGAGGAGAGAGAGTGATAGAGCCAAATAATTGTAAGGGGATTATTAGGAGGCCATGATTGGCAAGGGTGAATTCATCTATGTTATGGTTGAGGTGAATTTTGCAAATCGAATCAATGTTGATATCGCAATGTCTTGCTTTTACAATACCTTGTTAAGGCCAATTCACACTGCACCGACAGATGCAGACCAGCGCCGACAGTCTCCATATTACAGCGCGTCAATTCTCAGACATTCTAATTCAGCATGTTCAATCAGAAAAACAAGCTCTGACAGGGGTAACACACTGATCCAACAAAACCAGACGAAGTATCTGTCGGTGGAGTAAGAATTGGGTTTTTAAATGTCAACGGTCAAGTATTTTGCTAACATTTCTAAAACCATTTAGCTACTATATTTCAGCATTAAAAGATGGTCAAGTACCGGCTGGGTAAGCCAGAATTTCCCTTACCACAGAGGTAAGGTCAAACGTGAGACATATTTGCTAAATAACCACCAGGTAGTGCAGTGTCAGTGTTATTTTAGTGCTATTCAGTGTAATTTACATCAATTAGATTGATCACTTTTGAAATAGCTCACTCCTGATAACCATTTTTTACATTTTGACTGTAATACTCAATGTACTAACCCAGAAATCGAGCTAAATGTGAACCTGCTGTTGAGTCCGGATTGAAACAGGCCGAAAACGTACAAAAAGTCGTGTCACGTCAAGGTTGTTGTTTATCAGAACACAAGTATTTTTTGTCGACGTCTTCAAACGCCTGTTAGAATTTAAAGCTCTCAAATGTCACTTAGAAATGAAGATTAGATGTATTTATCATGGGGACCAAATGCTTGAATAATGAATCCAATACTCTGTAAATAGGATTAGTTGCCAAGGTTACCTGCATTCTGGGAATGGTGCTGGCTGAAGGCTCACACATTCAAACACACTCTGACACGCTCGCAGACACACTCGCGCTCTCATGTGTGCAGTCATTCATGGAGACAGAAATTGGAATAGTGAAATATGCCCTCTTGTAATTTCCCAAGCCACAATGTGGCCACGGGATCATGCCATGAATACAGCAAAAAGCTCTTTTATGCTGGACAGAGCTCAATTTGGTGAATAGACTTGCACTACCTGTACATTCCTATTTTTCTCTCACTCTCTTCCAACTTTATTTCTTTCAATTCTGCACACAGGAAAGAAAAATATAATTATCTCAGTTGTTTTTCCTACAAAGCCATGAGAATAAATGGACATCAGGAGACCTCGGATGTCTCTTGGATTTGATCACAGTAGGATCTCAACCTCGAGGTCATCATGACTTAAGATCCCATGTGGGTTTTGCTCACAATAACGTCAACATCTCCTGCTCATATATTTCTCCTGAGAAAAAGACTTCAGCAGATTCAACAGATCTCAACAATCTGCTCAGATAACAAAATCTGCAGTCCAAAAAAAAAAGTCATAACTACACATTTCAAAAGTTTGGGGTCGGCAAGATTTTAAAATGGTTTTATAAAAACAGTAATATTGTGAAATATTATTACAATTTAAAGTAACTGTTTCGTAATTTAATATATTGTAACGTAATTTATTCCTGTGATCAAAGCTGAATTCTGAGCATCATTACTCCAGTCTTCAGTGTCACATGATCCTTCAGAAATCATTCAAATATGATGATTTGATGCTCAAGAAACCAAGATTAAAAAAAATGCGGGAACGCCGACGTGTCTGGAGCGGTGGAATGTGGCGTCTACGTATGACGCAGCAACAGTGACGCAATGACTTTTTCAATTGGCGCTTGGCTCTTTTATTTAGAAGATGGGACTTTTCCACGTTACACTTTCTTCCATTCATAATAATCTGAGTGCTTTGTATATCTAAAGTCTTTGCTATAAGTAACTTTGCAACTACATGTCAACTAACTCTCATTAGAGTATTAGTAAACTGTTAGGGTTCAGGTTAATAGCTGACATGTTCTTGCAAAGTTACTTACAGTCAGTAGAATGTCTGTTCATCAAAATAAAGTGTTAGCAGATATTAAAGGGACACGCCGACTTTTTGGGACTTTAGCTTATTCACCGTATCCCCCAGAGTTAGATAAGTCCATACATACCCTTTTCATCTCCGTGCGTGCCGTAACTCTGTCTGACGCACCCACCGCTAGCCTAGCTTAGCACAAAGACTGGAGGTAAACGGCTCCAGCTAGCATACTGCTCCCAATAAGTGACAAAATAACGCCAACATTTTCCTATTTACATGTTGTGATTTGTATAGTCACTGCGTGTACAAATAACAAGGTCACATGAGACACAGCCATCTTCTAACAAGTATACATACTGGGAACTATATTCTCAGAAGGCGAAGCACTGCTACTTGGGCGGAGTGATTATGCTAGCTGAAGCCGTTTACCTCCAGTCTTTGTGCTAAGCTAGGCTAGCGGTGGGTGCGTCAGACAGAGTTACGGCATGCACAGAGATGAAAAGGGTAAGTATGGACTTATCTAACTCTGGGGGATACGGTGAATAAGCTTAAGTCCCAAAAAGTCGACGTGTTCCTTTAAGCAGACAGTCAACTAATACTATAATGACTGCTAGTTGACATGAAGTTGCAAAGTTACTTATAGTTAGTAGAATGTCTAAAGTGAGCTATTGAGATACACTTTTTTGAAGATTTACAAGTTCCCATTTATTTCTGTTATATGGATAAATAAGTTTATTTCAGTGATCCATGAAGGACAGAGTCATACAGGTTTGAAAGGACATGAAGGTGTGTAAATGACGACAGGATTTTCATTTTCACGTGAAATTCCTTTAGGTTTCCTGCACTAGGAAACCTCTGAGCAACAGCATTCTCCTTTGGGTGTGCAGCTCTCGGGGGTTTCATGGACGATAAATTGCGACTGAATCCAAAAAAGCACTTTGACAGAGAACAAGTGCTGTAATAAACAATAGCACATATACAAGCTCTGTACCGCCTGTCCCCTTAAGAACATTCCTGTGACTGATGTCCAGACCCAATTACAGTGCCGTGAGGTTAGCGCTTTTACACCACCTCGATCTTTCAGAAGGACAGAGGCCTTCTCTCCCTCCTCCGCTCGGAAAATCAGCAGCCTGTTATTTAGAGCCTCTGCGCTGGCACCTCTATTGATGATACTGGACAGGGAGGAGAGAACATTCGCAAATCAGCAAAGTTGTGCTAAATTGCCCCTCTTATCAGATAAATCTCTTGTTTGTAGGAGATCGTCCAGCATCTGCCAGCTGATCTCTCGCTGGCCTGCGTTTTATGGCAGCTGTTTGCGAGATTCTCAATTGTACTCACGTTATTCTGATTTCATGGGGGATTTGATCACACATCTACAAAAAAAGGGTTGGGATCACCATTGCACCCCTTTTGCATGCAACATTTCGGTGAAAAAATTAACATATAATTCACTAACCACCCACAATCCCGTGTAGCCAGTCATCATCTGCGCTAATATAACGCTGCGCAGTGGCTATTTAAATGGAGCATACTGTATTTAATGCATAAAAATAAAGGCATCAGTTAAGCTAAATTTTACTGTCAACATACTTTTGGTTTCAGGTATTAGTTGAATAAATTAACATGTACTCAAAGGACATGAGGCGTCTTGTTATGTTATTTATTGCAACACTCCTATTTTAAGCTTCATGATGTTCTTGCAACACAAATGCAGAAAAGTATAGATCACACAAGACTCTTTTTCATAAAACAAGAAATGCACAGGTTTAAAAACAAATACATTTTGGATTCTGTGCTGTGCAGATGGTGAGTAGTTGGATTTTTTTCTTTAGATATTTTTTGTTTTGTATTATGGATTACATTAATAATAATAATAATAATAATAAAAATAACAACATTAATAATATAAAATTATATTATTAATAATTATGATATATAATTAATAATAATTTGTTTTAAAAAACAATACAGCAATTTTTATAAACAAACATACAAACAAACAAATAAATAATTAAATAAATGCATAAATACACTTCTTGGAGTCAGTGCAGATGGTATTACAGTATGTGTGTGTGTATATATATATATACACAGAGTATACATACATACTTACATACATATTTGTGTGTGTGTGTTTATTGTATTTATCATATGTTTATCATGCATGCATTTTTGTTGAATGAAAAAAAAAACTGTTTTATATATATTTATTTATTTGTTATTTGGCCAGGATTTGAACACAGGCCATTTTGCATGCAACCTGAAACTTCCTACACTAAAATAATTTTTTCACCCTTTTTTTCTTTTGGTCTTATCTCGCCGAAAGCACCAAGTGAGTCAGAACTGCCAGTGATGCCCCCTCAAAAAGACAGGTGCGTGACGCTCCTGTGTGTGTGTAGTGTTAGTATATAAAGCGCACACTGCAGGAGCCCTTTACGGTACAGTAACAGCACGTCTGGATCTGAGTGCAGGCAGCTCATGAACTATAAAAGATCAGGATTTAAGTCGAAAAACCTCCACGCTCTGTGAGCTCATTAAGAGACTGTGTGATTTCCAACTCAGTGAATGTGTGTGTGGCTCTGCCGAGACCCTGCCGTGCAACACTAGACCACTGAGACAGCAATCAGCCTGAACAGCCCCTTAGATCACACGCAAAGACACCTCGTGTGATAGTCCAACACACACTGACTGCACACAGAGCAGAGCCACAGGGCTAGACCCAAACACCCCGGGTGCTTCCTCAAACTTCCTGCGCTTTGAGTCACGATCACACTCTGGCAGGAATACCCATAATGCCACTGGGTAGAGAGAGAAACGTGTGTGTATGAAAGATTAATAGGCATCACTCTGTGAATGAAATGTGTTGTCTTGATACCACAGCAAAACAAAGACTTAGCTCATGAATATTAAATTGATTAAGCACAAACATTTTTAATTTGACACTTTACTGTTGTTGTTTTTATACAGAAACTATTGGATTTACTGTAGTTTTTAAATGAGAGCAGTATTTATTCCATTTAAAACTCACAATAATAAATAATTTATTATTATTAATTTGATGACCTTAATATTATATAAGTTGTGTGAGAGTGCGTTTGATTAAACACAGATCATCATGCATTTTTATTAATATTTTCATATTAATATTAAAAATAAAGTATACATCATTTAGCTAATTGTAATAGGACATTAAGTTGCAATTTTTCAACATAAAACCAACGAATCTGCATCTGACAGGACCTTTCATTTAAGTTTAAACTATAGCTGATCCCCCAGCGTGAGTTTAAGGGAACCGTTATTTTATAACACATCACCTTATTGTTATTATAAATCTTTATAATGATCATGTTAGCTGATCTATAATGCCCAATGGGTGCAGCCGTGTTAGTTTGCATCGCAATTCAGAGAATCGCATCTGTTGGATTAACAACATCCACTTCTCACGAAATACATGAAACTAAAGTGAAGTGCGAGAAGAATAGAGTAAATTTTACAGTTACCTACACAATGTGGATCTGATTTGAATAAAAGATGTCAATTTATAGAGTCTGTGTGATGCAGTGAAACGCCTCAAAGGGTTAAACAAGAAATCTTCTTAGGCCAGATATAAACTTCAGACTCGTCTTAGAGGTAAATAAGATCTCCAACATTAGCAGGCTGGGGAATTCAAGGAAAGATACAAACACAGTTCATTAAACATCCACTAAACAACTTAGAGTCCATTAGATAATAACAAAAGGCTTTGAAGGTATCGATTCCCTTTCAATCATAATTCACATGAAACGCAGAACACAGAGATCGCTGGCCGACAGGATCAATTCTTCAAACAGATCAGTTCATCAAACAACTGAGTCAATCAAACTGGTAAGTTCCTCTCACAGAAGAACCACTTGGTTTAGTCCATTGATATAGTTGTTTGCAGCATGGGAAATTTTCACGGATAAGTCTGTAACTCTTGAAAACAAAGCAGAAAGAGAGTCCCATGGTTGCCTAAACGAAGGCCAGACATTGGCTGACTGAAAGTGAGTGGAATAAATAGGAGTCCAAACACTGAGTTAGCGAGTTGCAGATGTGGCTCATTAATAAGCCACATCTCCAGTGTCCAGAGAGTCCAGTGCACTCGTAACAAAAGAAATATATTTGAAATATATTTTCAATATATATTTTGGAATATATGCAAATATTTGAAATTGGCCCAATAAATATATTTCACACTTAACATAATATATTTTTGTTATATTTCAGAATATATTTCAATGTATTTGGAATATATGTCACATATATTTGGACACTTTTGGGGACCCATACAGAAAAAAATATATTGAAATATATTCTGAAATGTAACAAAAATATATGATGTTAAGTGTGAAATATATTTATTGGGCCAATTTCAAATATTTGCATATATTCCAAAATATATACTGAAAATATATTTCAAATATATTTCTTTTGTGTATGGGATTGGGGGGGCGGTATGTCCCAAATTGCCCCCCATACCCTTAAATAGGGTAATATTTGAGGGGACAGCCGTCCAAAACCAGAGTGGATGTTATCGAGTGCACTCATTCAATCCCACAATGCACCGCAATAACGAGTGTAAAACCGATGTACGCTCAAGAGAATACCCATAATGCACTGTGACGGTCGTGCCGAATGTATTCCTGTGTCTCGCTAGAAGATGACGCCCGCACGTGAACCATCCATTCTCCAAACCGCTGGTCCAATGTGGGTATAGTGTAATATCTTACAGACATAACTTCTTTTACAATTAATTATTAAATTGTTAAATTAAGGTTTACACGCTAGTTTCCATTACAGAGTTCAAGATAAATCTTTTTATTTCTACTGGAGCTGCCAGTTTGCTATGTTTATTAAACAGCAAGCACAAACTATGCAAAAGCGTCAGCTCATTTTCATTCACTCCTTCAAGTGGACTATATCAGCGGAGTAATGTAGGGAACAGTGTGAATGAGGGTCTAGGGGGCGATTTCAAACATAGATTGGCTCTCTAATCCCTCCTAAGATTTGTGCTAATAAATCAAAATTGTATCTGTGCATTTCATTTTGTTTATGATTGCAGTGGAATGAATAGCGGGCCGTGGAAATGCGACACAGAAGTGGAGAGCTGTCTGTGCCAGAGAACAAGATGCCAGTGTATAACATACATCACTGTCGCAAGCTATTTCATAAAGTGCTGGGGACAATATTGTCAGCACAAGCTCTTCCCATTCCCAGCATAAATTATGTCTAAGGTAACATTATACGTAAATTGGATAATTCTAGCTCAAAAATCTGATTGTGGCTGAAATACAGTAAAATGCTGGAAAAAAATACACAGAGCTGTAACTGCACATCAGTTGACTTCTATAATAATTAATAAGTCAAGCATCACTATAGTTTTGGCCATACTTGGGGAACTTTAGACAGACATGATCACCCAGTTTCACAGACAAGGTTTAAGCTAGTCCCAGACTAAAATGCATGTTTGGGCTGTTTTAACTGAAAGCAACTTTCACTGACATATCTTATAATATATTAGTGCCATTGTTTTGTCTCAATATGCACACCAGTAATGTTTCTTTCTAAGGCATGTTTATAAAATATACTTAAATACCCTAATAAGGCCTAATCCTGGCTTAATCTAGCTCTGTTTGTGGAACCAGGCCTATGACACCTTAAATCGTGCTGCTTATATGCAGTTATAATTTTCTTATGATTTTCACCTTTTGAGCAACAAAATGGGCAACAAAAAATCCCATAGACTTACATTGAAGGAGAGACTTGAGCCATATTTAGAGACAAAAATATCACAGACTTGAGGGTGAGCGCTTTTGCATTGGGCCAGCATCGCAAAATCCTGGCAACAACCCCCCAAAAAACTCTAGCATCGTGACGGCACAGTTTTGCACAGGCAAGCACACTCTCATATTGGCCTATTGCTTTTTCTCCACCATCAGACCACAATTTGTGGAAGTCCTTTAGCTTCATAAACAGCTCTCTGCACTTTCCAAACACTAAGTCTAAAACCAATTGACCAGGAAGCAAATGACGCTGTCCGTCATTGAGGGATTGATGTCACTGATGGTGGGGGATTGATTTAGGAGGTGGGATGGGGGGGGGATGACAATCTGTTGTGATGGAACTTCTGATTGCCTGAGAACGCTCTTATCAAAAGGACACTGAAGAAATGCTGTCAATGACAGGTCTTAATTGCCTGGCTTGTGTTTCTGACACACTGCAATGAAATTTCTGGGAAAATCCACAAATAGGGAGATCTAGGGAAAGACACACAAAAAAGATGGATTCAGTTTGACAGGAAAGGACTAAATGAGGGTCATTTTCATGAAACAGTGTCGTTTGTGACCCATTTATGTCCCTGTGAATTATTTTTTATTGTTTGTTTTTCCAATAGAATATCAACCAAATTGCGAAATTCAAAGCAAAGATAATAAAATAAATAAATAAATGTTGTCTTATTATTATTAATAATAATAATAAGAAGAAGAAGAATTTATTTTCCTCACATGGTCAAGTTTTGTGAGATTGACCCACCACCACTAAACACTAAAATTAATTATTGTTTATTTATGTTTTTTTTTTTTTATTAAATGAAACAAAACACAATTAATTAATTAATTTTATATTTAAAAAAAAATATGAAAATCCTGAATTTCATTTCCGCACATGGTCCAGTTTTCTGAGATTGACCTACCACCAATAACACTAACATTGCTTTTATTTTTTTGCATTTAAAAATGTAAATGTAAATTACAATGTAAATAATGTAAATAAATAAAAATTAAACACAATTACCAATGACAATAAATAAAAGAATAAACAAATAAATAAATAGGAAAGTTTAGTTTATATTGGATGGATGGATGGATGGATGGATGGATGGATGGATGGATGGATGGATGGATGGATGGATGGATGGATGGATGGATGGATGGATGGATGGATGGATGGATGGATGGATGGATCGATAGATGGATAGATAGATGGATAGATGGATAGATGGATAGATGGATCTATCGGATAGATGGATAGATGGATAGATGGATAGATGGATAGATGGATAGATGGATAGATGGATGGATAGATGGATAGATAGATAGATAGATAGATAGATAGATAGATAGATAGATAGATAGATAGATAGATAGATAGATAGATAGATAGATAGAATTTTCCAGAATTTTCTGTTTTCTGACATTGACCACCACTACTAATTTGCAGCTTACTGCAGGAAAGCGCTTCTTCCTCTCTGTAATGTACCTGAGATAAACAGACATTAAACATGACACGACGACTTAATCACATTCAAGAAGAATGGCAGCAAATGTTTTACACGATCACGCAGCTGTTTGATGTCTTGTTCGAGCACACTCCTGACTCATTTATCACAAACTACCGCAGCCGTCTGAAATACAGGTGAATGCGAAATAATCACAGGGAAGGTTTTAATGAGAACGAATTACAGCTTGTTTACATTCAGCTCTGCACATAAAAAATAACCGCTGCTTATAATGAGAATGTTTAATCCTCACAAACACACACATTAAAAAAAAAAGTTACTTCAGATTAAACGACTATTTCATCATTATTTAAATACTTTTACAATTATTTAAAGCTATTAAACACTCCAAGCTACAGACTGACAGTTGTGTAAAGCTGGTTTTTATCTCTAAAAGCACAAAATACAGGACAAAGAGAGACTTTACATTTATTATAATGCACTAAAGAGTATATAAACATTTGAAGACTGACAGCGAAAGAAGCAGCAGCTCTCTCATATGAACTGCCTCTGACAGTGATGACATGTTATCAGCTGCTCTGATTGGACAGAGAAGCACAGGCACTCTGCAGTAATTGGGTAAAAATTCTGGTTGTGGAAAGCAGCTCATGGTAATGACAGTCATGCATATTAAAAGAAAATATTCAAAGCATTTCAAAGTGATGGGTTAACACTGCTCTACAGCCTTAATGTTTGGAAAAAAAAAGATTTATCTAATCATTCATTCTATTCATTTACAGAGTAAAAGGATTGGCCTCGAATTCACACACACACGTTGTGTTTTCATGCTTTATTGGGATTTTTCATAGACATTATGATTTTTATACTGTACAAACTGTATATTTTATCCCCTTACCCTAAACCTACCCATCACAGAAAACTTGCTGCATTTTTACATTTTCAAAAAACACAATTTAGTCTGATTTATAAGCTGTTTTTCTCAAGGGGACCAAAAATGTCCCCACATGGACAGTGATTTCGGATATTGCAATCTTTGTGGGGGAATTTTGTCCCCATAACGTAGAGTTTACACCGCCAAACACACACACACACACACACACACAAACACACACACACACACACACGGCGGGGAAAGAGTTACATTGTCCTCAGTGCCAACTATTTTGTATTCCAAGTAAGAAATAAAGTCTTATGGGTGAGCAAGTAATGAAAGATTACAGTGAAACATGAAAGATTATTGAGTGTATGTGTGTGTGTGTGTGTGTGTGTGTGTGTGTGTGTGTGTGTGTGTGTGTGTGTGTGTGTGTGTGTGTGTGTGTGTGTGTGTGTGCGTGTGTGTGTGTGTGTGTGCGTGTGCGTGCATATTTATGTGCAAAACCTGGTCTACACTTGCCTGTGGGTATGTTCATTTAGAAAAGATACACTCTCTGCGTGCATAATAAATGGTTTTCAAACTTTTTAATATATACCACAGACCAGCAAATGTGATGATCCCCTTCTTAAAATATACAGGCAGGTATACACTACAGTTTTAGACTTTTCAATGTTTTTGAAAGAAGTCTCTGTTAGAGACTTTTAATTAAAAATACAGTAAAAAGAGTAACAGTCAAGTCAAGTCAAGTCAAGTTTATTTGTATAGCGCTTTTCACAATACAGATTGTATCAAAGCAGCTTCACAGTATTCAATTAAAATAATACAACAAAGTTTGTTTCAAGAGGAATTTATTGATTGATAAAATTAAATTAAATATCCCCAAAATATCCCCAACTGAGCAAGCCAAAGGCAACAGTGGCAAGGAACCGAAAAAACTCCATCAAGTGACCTAATGGAGAAAAAAAATCTTGGGAGAACCCAGGCTCAGTCGGGGGCCAGTTCTCCTCTGGCATTCATGAGCTAGAGGCCGGATTGTCGTTTGAACTGTAGGATTATATGAATGCCTGGCTGAAGAGATGCGACTTTAATCTAGTTTTAAACTGGGAGAGCGAGTCTGAGCAACGAACAGTATCAGGAAGACTATTCCAGAGTTTTGGAGCCAAATGTGAAAACGCTCTCCCTCCTTTGGTGGTTCTGGATATCCTAGGTATGACCAAAAGCCTTGAATTTAGTGATCTTAAAGAGCGCGATGGATTATAGGGCGATAGAAGATACGTTAAATAGACTGGAGCTAAGCCGTTTAGGGCTTTATAAGTCAGTAGCAATACCTTATAATTAATACGGAGCTTTATAGGTAACCAATGCAGTGATGATAAAATCGGTGTTATATGATCATATTTTCTTGATCTCGTAAGAACTCTAGCGGCGGCATTTTGGACTAACTGTAGCTTGTTTATTGAGGATGCAGGACAACCAGCTAATAAAGCATTACAGTAATCCAGTCTCGAGGTCATGAATGCATGAACTAACTTTTCTGCATCAGAAACTGATAGCATATTACGTAGCTTAGCAATGTTTCTAAGGTGGAAAAAGGCTGTTTTTGTAACATATGAAATATGATTTTCAAAAGACAGGTTGCAATCGAGTATAACACCCAGGTCTTTTACTGTAGAGGATAAAGTAACAGGACATCCTATGATGTTAAAGTTGTATTGTGCGAGGTTTTGTGGGCGTTTTTTTGAACCGATAAGTATTACCTCTGTCTTGTCTGGATTTAATGAAAGAAAATTACGCGTCATCCAATCTTTTATATCTTTAACACACTCTGTCAATTTGGAAAATTTAGCGTTTTCATCCGGCCGTGATGAAATATATATTTGAGTGTCATCAGCATAACAATGGAAACTAATTCCATGTTTCCTTATAATATTTCCAAGTGGCATCATATATATTGAAAATAACAGAGGGCCTAACACAAATCCCTGCGGCACTCCATAGTTTACTGGAGTTATGGTCGATTTTTCTCCATTTAAATAGACAAAATGGTAGCGGTCAGATAGGTATGATTTGAACCAGCTTAGTGCTTGTCCTTGAACACCAGTATAATTTTGTAGTCGATCTAAGAGTAATGTGTGATCTATAGTATCGAACGCATCACTAAGAGCGCAGTTTCAGTGCTATGATGCGGTCTGAATCCAGACTGAAACTTTTCATAGATATCATTTTGTTGCCAGAAAGAGCCCAGTTGAGCGGACACCACTTTTTCTAATATTTTAGACATAAATGGAAGATTTGAAATGGGTCTATAATTTGCTAGATTATTATGATCTAATTGTGGTTTCTTAATTAGAGGTTTTATAACTGCCAGTTTAAATGTTCTTGGAACATGACCTAAAGATAAAGACGAGTTAATAATATTGAGGAGAGGCTCTTCCACTACAGGTAACACTTCTTTCAGTAGTTTAGTTGGTATAGGATCTAATAAACATGTTGTTGTTTTAGATGAAGTGATAAGTTTATTTAACTCTTTTTGTTCTATAGTTGTAAAGCACTGTAATTGTTCTTGCGGGGTGATAATTGAAGCTGAATTATAAGGCGCAATTGAAGATTGAACGTTTACAATTGTGGTTCTGATGCTTTCTATTTTCTCAGTGAAGAAGTTCATGAAATCATTACTACTGAACTGTAACGGGATATTTTGTTCGGGTGACGTCTGTTTATTTGTTAGTCTAGCCACGGTGTTAAATAAAAACCTTGGATTGTTTTGGTTGTTTTCTATTAGTTTGCGGAGGTGCTCAGCCCTGGCCGCTTTTAGGGCCTTTTTATAACGTGACATACTGGCCCTCATTTATCAAAAGTGCGTACACCAAATTTCCAGCGTACACCTGGCGTACACCCAAAACCACGGTGACTTTGAGATTTATCAATATGAACGTTGGCGTACGGCACGCTCAAATCCTACGCCAGCTCAGGAGGTGGTGTACGCACGTTTTGAGTGCGGGAATGCGCAGAAAAACAATTCCTAACACCACAAAACGCACTGACAAACTAAAAGATATGATATATTATGACCCACTGTAAAAAAAAAAAAAAACAACATAGTAGGCTAATTATAAACTTCAGTGTTTATTTTTGTGCAACATGGACTTCAATGTTTAAGTTGTGTGACTTTACCAAAGCATTTGATTTGTAGGCATATGTATTCCTTCAGTTGCGAGCCTGTGCGCTTTACCTGACGTTTCAAGCCTTGTTAAATACTTTCGCCTGGCTCCGCAGCGCGAGTCTCCACAGACTGCGCGCGCACCTCCCCAAACGGACGAGGCGTTTATACTCGACGCGCTCGCCGTTGTACTATTCTTTGAAACGATGGTTAGGCCAGGGTTAGGCCCGGCAGGTGTGCACGGACTGGGTTCAGTAATGAAAGGCTTTCAATGACCAACAAAATTATTCAGACTGACAAAATAATAAAAATGACATTCTTCTTTTAAATAATAATAGCCTAATAATACAAATAATAATAATAACGACATTCTTCTTCTAAATAACAATAAGTGTCATTAATAATAAAAATCTAGAAATCAATTTTGTTTCTTTCCACTTCCCTGGTTTCGCTTTCTCTTTCTCAAAGAAGTATCTCTTCTTTGCCGTCTTCCGTGTGTCCATGGCGTAAAATGAGGGCGTGGGGGAAGCGGAGACTTGAATATATAGGGGCGTGTTATTCTAATGACGATCGTTTTCAGCCGCGGCATTTATCAAGGTCAGGTATTGCGTACACCTGGATTTCAAAGGTACGCACAGCTTCATAAATCAGGCGGCGAGAGGAGTGTAAGCATAATCTTACGCCAACATATACGCCCGTTTCTACGCAAGATTGATAAATGAGGGCCAATGTCTTTCCACGCGATTCTAAAGACCTCTAAATTAGTTTGTTTCCATTTACGCTCTAAAATACGGGTTTCTCTCTTTAAAACATGCGTAGTATTATTGTACCATGGTGCTTTATTTTTCTCTCTGACCTTTTTTTATTTAATAGGTGCAACCACATCCAATGTTCTAGAGAGAATGGTGCTCATAGTGCTAGTTAGTTCTTCTAGTTCATCTGTTTGTTTGGGTTCAGGCAGCAGCTGAGACAGATTAGATAAGCAATTTGAGAAATGATCTATGGTGGATGGGAGGATTGTTCTGCCTGGTTGATAACGCGGCGCTGCATGACATATTACAGCAGTACGTAATATGCAAGTTACCATGTAGTGATCAGTGACTTCATCACTTTGTGGAATGATATCTATATCGGTTGGATCGGTTCCATGTGATATAATTAAATCGAGTGTATGATTAAGACGATGTGTTGGTCCGGTGACGTTTTGCTTGACCCCAAATGAATTTAATAAATCTGTAAACGCAGCTCCTAACGCATCATTTGGATTATCTACGTGTATGTTAAAATCTCCAACAATTAATGCTTTATCGACATTGACTAATAGGTCTGAGAGAAAATCTGCAAACTCTTTTAGGAAATCAGCGTAAGGCCCTGGCGGTCTATATACGGTTGCCAAGGCTAGAGATAATAGGGATGTTTTTCTAACATCTAAGAGCGTAACATTTAGTACAAGTACTTCAAATGAAATAAACTTATAACCCGTTTTCTGAGTAACATTGAGAATATCTCTATAAATGGTTGCAACACCGCCGCCACGACCAATCAGACGGGGCTCATGCTTATAACAGTATCCAGGAGGAGTAGACTCATTAATACCGCAATAATCATTTGGTTTAAGCCAGGTTTCAGTAAGGCAAAGTACATCGAAGCTATTATCTGTGACTATTTTCATTTACAATAACTGCCTTAGGTGTGAGTGATCTAATGTTTAGAAGACCTAGCTTTAGAAATAGTTTTTGTTTACTAATAGCAACATTTTCTGTTTTAATAACAATAAGATTTTTCCTAGATCCTGCAGTAGATTTATTATTTGATCTCACTAAACGAGGAATAGACACGGTTTCTATGCAATGTTCTACACTAGTATTTATATCAGTTGAATTGGTGCAGCAGAGACTATGATTTGGACTTTTGGTTACTAGTCAAAGGGTATTTAACATTTTGGAGATGTTATCCGACAGAAGATCCGCTCCGAATCTGCTTGGGTGTAAGCCATCAGCACGGAAAAGCCTAGGACGCTCCCAAAACAGATTCCAATTATTTACAAAGAGCAGTTTCTGCTCATTGCACCATGACATTAACCATTCATTTAGCGCAAATAATCTGCTGAACTTTTCATGCCCTAATCGGTACGTGGGAAGCGGTCCTGACACAATGATCGTTGTTTCAGGCGATGTGCTGCGTACCGTATCGATCAGATTCCTGAAGTCTTTCTTCAGAATCTCCGTCTGGCGCAGCCTGATGTCGTTCACTCACGCGTGCAGGACCACAGTTCCGACGCGCTCGTCATCGTTCAGGATCTCGGGAACGCGAGCAGCGATTTCAGAAACACGAGCACCAGGAAAGCAGCGACTGTGCACCTTACTTTTACCTAACGTAGCGTGTACGTGCCGAACGATGGAATCGCCGATGATCACAGCACAGATAACAGTAAAATATTTGTACAATTTAAAATTCCTGTGATGGCAAAGCTGAATTTTACTTCAGTCTTCAGTGTCGCATGATCCTTCAGAAATCATTCTAATCTGCTGATTTACTGCTCAAGAAACATTTCTTATTACTAGCAATGTTGAAAACAGTTGCGTTGTTTATTATTTTTGTGCAAATCATGTTCAATTTTGCAGGATTATTTGATGAATATAAAGTTCAAAAGAACTAGCCTGGAAATCCAGACCTAAATGGTCTGGCATCGACTAATGAAAATCGGCTAGCTCGAGGGGCGGCACCAAGCATGCATTTGAAAATCTCACTGCACGCAATTGGATAACACTACGACCAATCACAACAAGCCCCATATGCCCTTCTTGCAAAGGAACGATTCGAGCGCCGTCTTCAGATAACCCGATGTGATTGGTGCAGCTCGGATACAAGGGCATATTTAATGAGCATCATTACCCGACGCCAGAGTAACTCACTGAGCAAATTCAACTTGTGCTCTCGCAAGAACTCTGGATTTCCAGGGTACAAAATAACAGCATTATTTGAATTTTTTCCCTCTTTACTGTCAAAGTCTTTATTGTCCCTGTGGGCAAAAAAAATAAAAATAATTCAGACCCTAAACTTTTGAACATTAGTGTATATTTTCAAACACACATATATACTGTCTCTCTGTTTATCCCGAGGTTTACCGCAGTCCGACGTATCCAGACCTGATGAAGGACCTGCACCTGGACACGACGACAACGCAGTCCTGAAGTGTCAACTAGTCTCTCTCCTGTGAAGGCCTCCTTCTCCTTCCCTTTACCTCTGGACAGATAAAACGTCAAAATAGTTACGGTTCACATGGCTACGCGGAAGCGATAAATAACAATGTATTATACATTTTTAAGGCCAGACAAGTAATTTGTTGAGGTCAATTAGTAAAGAAGGACTACACGCTTGCGCACAATTATATATTCAAACGTGCATACCTATAGACTAAACACGTAATAATACGCATGTGCACGCCGGCAGCGTTTTCACAGGTTTGCGTTTTTAAAGCTTGCGCAGAGATAAAAAAAAATAATATATAAATATAATTGTATTTTTTTCTTCAAGGCTTGCACCTTCTTGCGTTCTCGAGCCACCAGGCACTGTTGTTGTGCGAATGAGCGGGCCGGAGTGCGTTAAGGGTTTTCTGTTAGAACGGTGTCGTGTAAGCTAAGCATAAGTTAATAATTAATGATCATTGCAACGGAAGTGAATCAATCAATCAAAACTAACTTTAGCTGGACAATAACTTTATTCTAGAGCTGCTGTAAAGCCAAAACAATCTCAGTTACTTTAATTTCCTATTATCACTGTAAAGCTGCTTTGAAACAGTCCATATTGTTAAAAGCGTTATATAAATGAAGGTGACTTGACTTGACTTCTACCTTCTATTAAGATGTATAGAAAAGCATAAAAATATAAATATAATATTGTATAATCATAAAATAAAACAATTGTGAATAATTTCCAATCAGTATTTTGAATGAAACGGTAATAAAAACCCAATGCAAAGTAATGGAGCTAGATTTTACACTAGTAGAGCTCTTCAAAACCCACCACCATGATGCTAGACGTTCTGAGCTTTGCTAAGGGGTTGCTAGGGTGTTGCTATGGAGTTCTGGATAGTAGGCACATGACCAAAAGTCAAAATTCTACCTTCACTTTCCACTTTCAAGCCCAGTTTTACTCGGTCTCTATAGGTTTTCCTGTAGCTCGGTAGAGCAAGGCCTTAGCAACACAAATGTTTGTAAAATGTATTTCTCCCCCATTTTTTCATCATTAACCCTTTTGAGCAATAATAATCGTGCTGCATTTTTTGCAAACAACACTAACAATGCACACTGTAACTGCATGCTGTGCACACCATTCTGAATAAGAACAGTCTGTCCCCTCAGACACACATAAACGGTGGACTGAGCACAGAGATGCACACATAATGGAGCAGCCTATAGTGTTTGAAGGTCCGACCTCAGTCGAGCACATTAGTGGCTCTGAGTCATTGCAAGAACTGAACATGAACTTGAGTGGACAAAAAGGTCTGTCCACAAACCAAGTGCCCAAACATTTCCCAAAGGATATAAAAAAAAACCTCAAATGGGAAACATTTCCAATGACATGTCAGCTGTTGGCAGGGCAAAACCGGCAGGCTGTGTGCTTTCCTGCCCTTCACGAAACCACAAAAACGTTTCTGAAGAGAATGAGTGAGTGAGAGAGAGAACATTAGCCAGTCTAATTGAGGTAGATTCAGCCCCCTGCCTGTCTGACAGAAGACACTAGGATAATTACAACTGTCAGGACGTCCAAATCACTCAACCCAGTGTGCAATCACAGGTTGAGACCTGACATTAAAAAGCGACTTGTTGTCATTAGCATCCCCATAAATATCTGTGACGTGATTTGGGGCCGCACCAGTTTGGTTTGATCTGATCGTCCCTGCCGCCACATTAGGTTTCACATTATCTATCAAATCTGGGACATCTTTGTTTACGCCCTCCTAGATTTTTGAACTCATGTTGGCTTTTTAAAATGACTCTTTGAAAGCCAAAAAGGAAAACTCACTAAACGCTTGCTCCACTTTTGTGCATGATATTTCAGCACAAAACATATTAATCACCATTCACAATGCAGTTTAACAAAGCGCCATCTGCACTGGTATAGAGTTGTGTTTGCATATTTAAATTAAGTCACTGTCATTCTTTCTTAGTTCAAACACACATTCTTTATATGCAAATTAAGGTTATTAAAGATTGCAGTTTATTCACAAAAGTCAGCGCTATTTGCTTCGTGCAATTAATGTACAGAGCTTCATTTAAAAAGGGATGTTTGTTTAAATTCTCTATTGATCATCAAAGCAGTAATTCATTAATGATGAAATGGAGAAAATAGTTTTTTTTTCTTTTAAAATGTTTTTCTCATCAGAACACCTGGATCATTTTAATGGAGAAAATAATGCAGAGTGCATGCAAATTAACAATGCTACTGGCAGTTGCAATTCAATCCTATAATGAATTCCCCACAAAATACTTATGTGAATCTGACCAACACACATCCGCCCTCTGTATCCCCACAAAAACATCTTCTGTTTTTTATTTCAAATACTTTATTCCAGCAGAAAGTCACTCTCGTCTTGCTTTAATGTGATTGATGCCTTCAGCTCTTTGATGTTTCAACCCTTGAGAGGTTTTTTCCGTGATGAATAAAAGGCAAGACTAGGATCGGCTCTAAACAGAATGCCTTGTAAAGATGCTGTTTTTTCTTCTTGTTTTTATATAAACGTACCTACAGATCTGAGAAAAGGTTTCTCTCCTGAGACTGGCTAGAGTCTGGATAAACATCAGTTATTCCCAAACATGTAACATTAAATGCTCCATCAAAACTGGTTCGCCACTATACAGCTCTTAATTAGAAGGAACGATGCATGCTAGGACATGTTACTCCTCCACAGAGAGGTTAGTGATTGCTTTATTTAAAGCTAAATATACATAATGGCACTGAAACAGAACAGGGAAAGCAGTACTCAACCACTTTAAAGATCCAGACGTGTTTCTCAGGCAATCTCTACTTTACTTTCTTACTTATCATTTCGCAATTTTCTAAATTTCAGCTCATGGTTAAGAAATTAAAGGGTAATTTAATTAAAGCAATACACTCAAAATAAACCGAGTGTCAGAAATCAGTCATTTAAGCTTGTGGTTTAAACGCAGAGAGCAATGGGAAGATGAGGTTAGTAGTAATGGACTCATAACCCTGACATCAACCCCTGCCGCCGGATCGCTTGGCCATCAGGGTGACATCATTTACACCAATTTAAAAGGGTTGAAGGGGAAATTGCACATTGTTTGGTGCTAAATTATATGTTGTGCTTCATTTCTTAATTAGATCCCAGAGCTGGGCGGCTGTATTTATTTGTGTAGTATCTCTCTCGCCGCGCTTTCAGGATGACAGCAGTCCCTAAATGCATTTCGCTCATGCGGGTAAAACAGAAATAGACCTAGATGTTTCATAATAGAACTGGACATAGCAGCACTAGAAATGAGTTTATTAGTTGAGGTGGATTCATTGATGACTACGGAGTTATTCAAGGCTGGATTTAAAGCACAGGAAAATGGAAACAGGAACTGGAGGAAATGGACAATCTGTAGGCAGGCTAATTGAAAATACGTGCATGCCTCTACCTACATTTCGACAAAAACATACCTACAGTGGCGGAGCCAGGATTTTTTCATAGGGGTGGCCAGGCAAGGGCCAGCAACCAGTCTGGGGTGGCACAGAAATCTTAATTATTTTATCCTAAAAAATTATTTGATAATGTATTGGACTGTTTTAGTGCCTACACAACTGAATAAAGTTAATTTGTACTTAATTGTAATTGAGATAGTAGTGAATCAGGAATCATGGAATACTGAGTGAATTTTATATTTTTTTATTATTACCCACCACCTCATATTAAAATTAATTAAATAGTAATAAAAGGCCACACACTATAGCTAAAGTTCAACTTGCTCAGTTAGCTTGGTTCTGGATCTCAAAATCTCCAATAGCTTGTTCTACATTGTTGCCTCTTCATGGATGAGATAACATGCAGATAAATACTGTAGTCCAAAGATTATTCAACCTTCAATGCGTTTTATATAATCAATGAACTCTTCAACCAATTCTGAGTTTGTCAAAAAAAAAAGTTTAACTTTCTATATTAGTTGTCAAAATAAATAATTGCAACAGTTCTATCATACCTAAATTAAAAAGGAAAACAAAAGTTCTCTTTTGAATCCCCATGTGCAAGAATGTGAACAAGGCGGAAGTCAACAGCACATAATGTAAAATGTTATGTTTTTCATAATGTAATGTTGCCAGAATGTAAAATTAGTTATTTTATGGATTTAAAAATTATCCATTTTTGTTTGTCCTTTACAAATTAATGCAAAATGAATGCCTATCGTCTAGTACAAATGCACAGTGCTCACATTTATTTGGACATTAAAACAGTACATATCAGTTTGTGCCTTATATTGTGATCTCACATAGCAGAATATTTTAATCCAGACACATGTGACGCATATATAACAAATACATGCATGCAGTTTTGACAGCTTTAATTGCCTTTTTGATTCTTACATGAGTTAATTGACGACAACTACGACTACAGCACGCCGCATTTTGCGCGTGATGTGCGTACCGTACGCAAGCACAGGTATGACAGGAAAGTTAGTTAGTTTTACTGACATTTGGCCTGACACATCTCATCTTACCGAAGATAGCCAACTGAATAAGGACAACGCCCTTTTCTCAGCATCTGACATAAGTGTCACAAGCTTTCACACACATCTTCTAAAATAAAAGTAGCATCAGAAAAAAAGAGAATTACGTTTGTTGTTGACTGCACACTATTCGACTTAGGCCTACTCAAAACGGTCTTGCAACCCACCAGTTGAGAAAGGGTTAGGGGTTGACTCTATATTTACTATGTGCATATCACTGTCTGATGTTCTGCTGAAGCTCATTCGGCACTTGCACATTTCCGCACTCGTTTGACTTTTCGCCTGGCGTTGAGGTGAAGTTGGAGTGTGCGTCTGAAAAGTCTCATGTTTTTTGTGGTCTTAAAGAGACGGTTCCGCTTTTTAAAAAACGCAATTTTTGTCAATAAAAAAAGAGACAGAAACAGCAGTTGTGAGAGGGGTGGCCAAAGGGGTGGCCAAGCTTAGACCAAGGGTGGCCACGGCCACCACTGGCCACCCCCTAGCTCCGCCAGTGCATACCTATACATACATTTCACTGCAGTTTCCAAATCAATCAAATTAATTCTAGAGGCGGTAAAACATCTTTTTATTCCTTTTGATAATTATGGGGGCAGATTATCCATTAATAAAGACTTTTTTTGTGCGGTTCTTGCACAATATAGCCGCTTTTCCACTGTCGGGCCAAACAGTTATAAGAACGGTACGGAACGGTTCCAGTTATATTTCCACTTGAACAGCGATTACAAACCGTTCTTGGCAAGGAATTCTCGTTCACGGTTGGCCGAGCGCGAAATTTAACACAAGTTAAAAATAAAATGAAAGAAATATCTGATCATCCTCCATAATGCGGTCGCTATTTACATCTCATATGTAAACTCTTGCGTTACCAAGGCAGTGACTGACGCATTTGTATTACATCACAACCGACGATGGAAAAGCGCCTTATGTTATGAACTCAAAATGCGTTTACCATAGTGCATCATTAGTAAACTAATATATTTTGACATTTGCATCCATATGATTGGCTTTTCACCTGGTAGAGCATCACATAAAACCGATCAAAGACTTGTGGAAACAAGCTAAAATAGCATGTTACTACTCACCCATACATTTAATTTCTAAACTGCTGCGATACGTACAACAACCAATGTAATAAAAATCTGTTTCAGATCAAACTGTACATCCTTTTAGCGCCCCTCGCTTGAAAGTGTTGCGAAACACAAGAAAAAACAAACAATATAATGATGCATGAGAGAGAGAGAAAGGGAGAGAGAGAGAAATTAAAAAGGGCAAATTAGATGAGGCTAATGAAATAAGCGTCTTGCTGAGCTACATGTCTCTCCGTTTGTCCCTCAGAGAGTTTCCAGCCATCCGGCCTCTCGTTTAGTCAACTTTTTAGCCATAAATGACAGAGTTAATTAGCTGCTTTTCCAGAAGCTGACCAATGACAAATCATTCCGGGCCAGCAATAAGCTGGCAGCCTGGGACGGTCCATGATGCCATTCAGAGTATACTGCAGGGCCTGGAGGGGCCCCTGGTGACCCTCGAGGCAGTGTGAGAGGCCCCTGCGGCCACATCATGTAGATCTGCTCATTGCATTAACCCAAAAAATTTACTGATGGCAGAGTGCAGCTCTTCAAACTCAGACAAACGGGTCTCTGTAGTCTCTCTCTCTCTCTCTCTCTCTCTCTCTCTCTCTCTTCAGCTCACTGCACAATAAACGCTTCCCCACTCCCCTGTTCAAGTCATAGCCCTTCTATTCCTATCTCTCTCTCTCTCTCTCCCTCGCTTATGTGCCATCACAATCTATTTGCTTCTGCTTTTACTGCTCTCCAGAGACAAAAAGTTTGGAATCTGCCTGTGAAGTGGACTTGGAAACTTATGACACACATTTATCAGTAGTGTTTGCTATAGCATAGCATCACTATGGCTGAATTTGGACGTTGCTTTTTACAGTATTGTGTCCTCGTCACTATACTGGGCCATTAGGACCGACACAGCAGCAACATAGTTTTTCCCAGGAGGTCTCCCATCTAGGTACTGACCCGGCTCAACCCTGCTTAGCTTCAGTGGGCAACCAATCTTGGGCTACAGGGTGATATGGCTGTAGTAGCCAATAGTGGTATGCGAGTGTGCCATTACAAATTCAGCCTATTACTATTGCTAAAACTTACGGTTGTACATTTTTGAAAACCAGCAGGTCCAGATGGTCTGTGACTAGGGGACTGAACCACTTCAGGACCAACCTATTAATGATATTAATGGTGTGTGAAGGAAGAGCAACTGGTGTGTAGTCTTTTAGGGTCGCTAAGACGAACACTGCAGGATGTCTTCCAGTCCTGACACAGCTTCTGCAGACATTAATGGGAGGGAAAAGCAGGCCTGAAACACCCAACCGAGCATATCTTCTACACTCCGGGGCAGACTCCTGTGTGAAGATTACCCGACTGTCTCATCACCTGGTCGGCCGAGATAGGACCGGACCATTGGCTCGGAGTCAGTTTTTCTGTCGAAAAACTGATTTAGCTAATTAGCCCTGTGTAGCTCTGCTATCACCCTGTTTGTAGCCAATGATGGATGATTCCACTTCCCTCACCGAGAGTCTTTCGCTCGGCATTCATCTGTTCTTCAGGGTTTATCTCAAGACACGAAGGTCCTCCTCTTCTTTAACAGCAAGACTTTCAGGTCACGATGCTTTGAAGGAGAGGGCATTGTGTTGTGCAAAATTCTGATTTAAGTATCAGCTCCCTTTCAATTCATTTCAATTCAATTGTCCACAACGGATAGGAATCTATCTATCTATCTATCTATCTATCTATCTATCTATCTATCTATCTATCTATCTATCTATCTATCTATCTATCTATCTATCTATCTATCTATCTATCTATCTATCTATCCATCCATCCATCCATCCATCCATCCATCCATCCTATAGCTATATATTATCTATTTTGTCTATCTATGATCTATTTATTTCCATACATTCAAATGTGAACAACTATTCTACATCCTGTTTGCTAACTCAATTCAAATTAAATTAAAAAAGGAACTGAATTGAAATTTCTGAATTGAAAAAGTCATTCCCAATTCAATTCTGAATGGTGCACACACACACACACACAAAAAATCATGTAGTCCATACATTTGAATATATAACCATATCTGTGCTAAAGCCATCTTAATATACCGAGCAAAATAACAGAAATGCATTTGAACTTTACAACTAAGAATTCAGTTAATCTAAGTTTGCATATTCAAAAATCAGGCTAAAATAAGATGGAGATGGAGTATCAACAAATAAAAGATGACTAAAGTAAATGAAAGCCGATATAATCTACTTTAACTTAGCTGACTTTCTATTGGGTGAACAGACAGCCCTTTTTGGTTGGTACTGCCCACCCATAGAAACGCCCCAATTTCTGATGCCGTCACCAATCATTCGACTTCATCCCTTGTAGGATGGTAATGATTCCTCAACATTTACATAAGACTCACGGGAGTCGCCTCCCTGATGATGCGATCGCTGTGTGAATTGGGGTGGATTGAGATTTACAGCATCGGGGGGGTGAGATGAGGTTAAATGCCGTATCTCACATTGGGTTTTCTTATCAGGGAACACAGCTAATTAGAGGTTTCAACATGACTAATTTAATTGAGCATAATTTTCTCTTTGGGTCCGCAGGCAACACACCAAATATAGATTTAATAAAAAACCGAACAGCACATACTCGTAGGAATTACACGGCACTAAAAGGGATTTAAGACCTTATCTGATGCGCTGCTGAATATTTCTGCTGTTCTCTATACTGGGTTAAAACAAGAGCTCTCTTGGGGAAATGCAGATATCTCCTGCACATTTCAATCCTGCACTATTTCTTATGTCACAAGTATTCAATTAAATTTCAAGAGATTCAGTCGCTAAATTCAATCATAACTTGCACTAGATTCAAGAGCCAAAAGGTTGGATAACTATGAAATTAAATAAGCAATGTGCACTTTAGGAATATTTATTTTCAGAAATGATTCCTATCAGAAAGGAGCCATGATTGAATGCAAGTTTGCAGAAACATTGCCAAGTTATAGCTATTTGACTGTTGTTTAAATTATCCAGTATCCTGTGCATCCCAAGTAAGCAATGTGCACTTCAGGAATATTTATTGCAGGAGATGCAATAAATGCACCAATGAATCTTTCAGAATAAGACCAGAAACGTGCATTAAGAAAGTAAATGGCGTCAATTTTGAATTCGCATTCACTTTAAGCGAGCCATAAAATCTAGATAAATGTCTGGCAGCCATATTTGTATCCAGCACACTGAGACAGGTCACAAACAGATACAGGTTATAGGCTATGAATATCAAGTTAGACAGAATGACATCTCTGGTTTTGATGCATTTTAGCAGCAGGAATCATCCATCATGGGGGTTCCTGTACTGGTACACAACACCCTCCGACGCATGCTAAATGCAATTCCCCTGCATTTTTTTCCTCTAATTAAGATGTTACAACAGAGGACAATTCCATCAGCAGCTAAAATGAGGAGATACATCAACAACAATCCAGCATCTCGACAAGATGGTGAGACGCAGAGGAGAATAGAATTGAATTTTGGGTGTCTGATTATGATGGAATGGGCCAATCACTCCTTCTCCCTTACACACACACTTTACGGTAAACACATCTATATTAACATTCATACTGCATACGCATCTGTATTCCTCTTCTACCGGATATGTAGACCTTCTCTGTCTCCGATCTGTGGATTATTCCCATCGAAAAACCTATGCAAACACTGGGTTCTGTAAAAATAACATACTTCATTTTTGTTGGTGGATAATTGAGTGTAAATGAACTTCCATTTGGCAAAGAGTTATTTTTCCCCTGCATAACAGAAGTGCATAATGTGTTTGCAGGTGGCTGTAATCAGGAGCCGCTGTGAGCTCCAATACTACTGCATCGTTTCAATCTGTGTTTGCTTTAATATCAAAAGCAAACAAGAACACCAAAGCTTGAGCCAGTAAATGGTCCTTAATTATGGACAATAATAGAATATTTATGTCAGCAGACAGCAGGAACGATACGGCAAAAATAATATTTATCTCAGTATTTTTAGCCTAAAAGTATATTTGATTTATTTTAAAATTTTTATCAGAGGAAATATAATAATTTAGACAGTCATTTGTACCAAGTACATTCAAAAGTGCTTTAAGGAAGAAATTAGCGAACAAAATCAAATTAAGGCAAAGTTTTTCACTAAATAAAACACAAGAAAGAATTATGTTATTATAATCGTTTATATTCACCAACATAACAATAATTAGTAATAAGTTGCCACATTTTTTACATAATTTAACTTTCTAAATGTCACATTGACTGTGTCTGATTTGATCTGGTTCAATCAAATGGACAGTTTGACTGAACTGTTGGAAATGAATCAATGTTAATGTGCAAATAAAAACTGTGTTAAACTCATTGCACTTTCACAATATTGGTTTAATAATATCAAGCATATTGTAAATATTAAATATATCCCTCAGTCATCTTCTAATGTTTACTTCACAACATCTGAAACATCTGTTTTGACAAGCAGGGTCAATGCCTCTGAAAACACCAGCTAAAAATAACTGCCTAAAATACTGCTAAAAACAGCTGGCTTAAAGTATAACAGCGAAAACAAAAAGGAAGAGAGATGTCAAAGATACAAAATCCTTGTTTGATGGTATTATGGGTAATGATGTTTGTTTAGACGTAGTGTGGCGAGTGGAGCCGTAGTTTAGCAGCTGGGTAATGTAATTACCACGGTGCCGTCAGAGCACTCTTGATCTCATTTAAATAGCTTGTTTGCTGTCACAGAAGCTGTTGACTTGAGTCTAAAATCACACAATTTGATGGACATCTCCCTTCTATGCATTTCATTTTATGTGAAGCCACAAGAAATAATGTCGGGAGTTAAAGACGGAAACAAAATCGGCCACTTCCTGTGAGCCTGCAAACGGCACTATTCTAAGAGGCCGTTTACACGACACCATTTTTAACTAAAAACAGAAAGAAATGCGTTTTGGCCGTTCATTTACACAACAGGGGTGTTTTAGCGCCCTGAAAACACTAACTTTTGAGAATCAGGGTGAGTAAATGATGACAGATTTTACATTTTTGGGTGAACTATCACTATAACTGTCAACATACGTACAGCTATCATAGCTACCTAAATAATAACACATTTGGCTCAGTGACATTTGACGGTAACTCTAGCGCCCCCTTGAGTTCTGAGGTTTGTTATCACCACATTAACACAAGAATGTATACTGTAAAAAATGATATGACCAGTAAGTTATGATAACATGTTTTTTTTACATTGCTTTAACTCATCAAAATAAGTTAAGCAATTTTCAACTTTTTTAGGAGTTATTCAAGAATCAACTCATTTAAAATCAGTTTACGTTGAAATGACTTAAACATCCATGTTGATTGTGCTTACAAATTTAAGGCAGTGTATGTACAATAAGTATGTACTATGGACTACGTTGGCTAAAGAGGCCACCATTCTAAGAGGGCGTTTACACGACACCATTTTCAACTAAAAACAGAAAAAAATGCGTTTTGGTCGTTCATTTACATAACAATGGTGTTTTGGCGCCCTGTAAACGCTAACTTTTGAAAACGGGTTTCGAAGTGCAAGTTTTTGAAAACTACACCGTTATCGTCTCTGTGTAAACTACAAAAAGCGAATTTGAGAAAGCGGTGACGTCATGCGTATGCGTATTATTAGGCCTACATATTCATAAGTGCGTATAGTGTTTCTTTACAAAGTGACATAGCCAACTAGTGGCCTGGCAGAATAATACAGCATTTTTAGTTGTTTTCATGGATCCTTGTGAAAGGGATCTTTTCACAAAGTTCGCAAAAAATGCAAAGGAAAATCTTTTCCGTTTTTAGTACATCCTTGTCATGTAAACGTACCCTAAAGCTATTTCAGGATTAGCTCCTTAGAAATGCTAAATATTGTGTCAGTTCTCTGTTGCTAAACCTACACTAGAATCTAAAGTTTGGAGGGTTACAAAAATGGATGCAAAATAGGAGACCGAGAGGATTATGGGAGCACTTGAGAGAGAATATTTATGAGGGCCACATCAGGTCAGGATATAGAGTAAGACCCCCAGGATCATTTATAATTAAATTGCACAGATACACACAGCATACCTTTAAAGTGGACGATTTCTGTTCCTCTGAGGATTGTGGGTTTCTTTTGTCTTTTTCTGTATGTTTACAAACAAAACCATATAGGTAAGATGCAAGAGTTCATGAATAAAGGAGTTTACAGACCCTTGTGGTGAAAATCAAGTTTTTAATGTTGTTTATATGTCTATGTGGTGTTTTTAATGTGCTTTAAGACAAACCATGTACAAATTCATAAGTCGACACCATTGCTGAGTATTTTCTCCTTAAAACTGCTGTGAACCAAAGACGGTCTCAAAAACCCGGTTTGAAATCGCTGGTGTTTCTGACGTCACAAACTACCTTGTAACCAATCAGGTCAATGTGTGATCACCAACGAGTGGATCTCTGAGCTGGTGTGAGTGAGTGGAGGCGGGGCTAATTTGCATATTCATAGAACAGCGTATACTAAATGAGGCAAGGGTGTAGAGTTACATTCAAGCTATTTTAAGGCATGAAGAATTTTCTTTCAAGCGTTTAAATATGTAATTTTGGTGATCAAAGATAAGTTTTAAGGGATGCAATTATTGACTACAGGGGGACTTTAGTTAACTGATCAGGGAACAACATAACTATAGCATCTAATTTTGGTAAACGGAAGATCAATAATGTTTGCTTGACACATGAGAACCAATGAGGTTCACTCTCGTGTCAAGCAATTACAGTTGAGCTTCCAGCTTATGTTTGCTGATCAATGTTTATATGTGAATAAAAGCCTAAATTAAATCTGTTCATCATTTAAGCAAACGTGTCTCTTCAGAGGACTTGGATTAAACCGCTCATTTCCTATGGATTTCTGTTACAATCACTTTATGAACGTTTTGAAGTTTTGGTTGAATAGACTTTCAATGGAGGGACAGAAACGTCTCAGATTTCATTTGCTTGTTATAGATTCAGAATGACATCAGGGTGAGTAAATGATGACAGATTATTCATTTTTGGGTGAACTATGACTTTAACTGTCAACATGTTCATACTGTAACTGTACCTAAATAATAGGTACCTAAATAATAACACATTTGGCTCAATTACATTTGACGGTAACTCTAGCGCCCCCTAGAGTTCTGAGATTTGTTATCACCACATTAACACAAGAATGTATACTGTAAAAAATTATATGACCAGTAAGTTATGATAACGTATGTTTTTTACATTGCTTTAACTCATCAAAATAAGTCAAGCAATTTCAACTTTTTTAGAAGTTATTCAAGAATCAACTCATTTAAAATCAGTTTAATGTCATTTAAGTTGAAATGACTTAAACATCCAAGTTGATTGTACTTACAAACATCCAAGTTGATTGTGCTTACAAATTTAAGGCAGTGTATGTGTACTATGGACTACGTTTACAATACATTGGCTAAACGTTCTGCATACTTGCGCAAGCATGTTTATGGCCTTAGTGCTCAGTGTAATGTTTCCTCTCAAGCACACAGACACACACAACAGGATTAAGATACTGTAACCCAGAATATATTTACACAGACCTTCTGTCATTGTCCCATTCAGACATGCACAGCTTAATCCCACTGTCTGGACCAAAAAAGCTCACGTGTTTCTATTGTTAAGCTGAATGGAGGATGCCTGGCAGGACACACTGAGTTTAGGGGCTGTCATACGAATTGGAGCAAAGAAAGGAAACCAAATATGAAGAGCCTTTCATGTTTCATGAGCTTCCAAATAGTAACAATGCCAACAATGGTAGTGTAAATACATCCCATTGAAGCTGTGAATCTGGAAGAGCACCAAGCTTTTGATTTGTACGTAAAAAATGACATTTTGTGTTTTTCATTCTTAATTTTGGTGTGGGAAAAAAAGACTGAAAACAAATCTCAATCTGTTGCAATCCCAAAAAACTGTTTCCCATTGAAAAGGAGATCAAGTTGAGCCGAATGGAGACTTAACATGCAATCAAAAAACTCAAACATTTCTCAATAAATTCTTAAAAAGAGAAATAAATCAAAAGAGATCAAATGAGCTGCGTTATGCAATTTCATCCTCATTAATTTTCTCTCTCTCATTCTCTAATAGGTCTCTACAAGTTGCATACTTCATTAAACATCTGCTCTGTGTTAAAAAAAATCTCATTTGTGTCTATTTTGTCTTTTAGAAGAACATTTTGAATCCAACCTGATACTGAAACAATACAATGAGAACTTTATTAAATCTCCTGAGCTATATAAAAGTGCACACTCAGTATAATTGTGTTTATAATTCTACCTCCATCTCTTTTCCCAAAGCTCAACGTCTTCCTCTGAAATAACAACTCGCCCTTAAAGACTGTACCAATTATGGTGTTTGCGCTGATTACGGAGTTAGAAGCGGAACAGTGATGGAGAACGGCTGCTGACAGTGGTTGTGGAATGATTAGGCCGCAGTATCCTTGGCCAGGACAAGGGTGAGACGGGTATCATTTATGAATTAATTATTGGTGAGGATGAGACTCCCTTGTCCCTCATTATTCAGGCTGGGCGAGATATGAATGTGCTTCCTCCAATAATTAATGATTCTGCAGTTTAATAAAGGATATTACCTCACATATATGAGAGAGTGTGTGGATGGCAAAGCAAATGCAACTGTTAGCCCACAACAATAAAATTATATTGGTTTAAAATTATATTTAAGGCAGTGTATGTACACTGCCTATATCTATCTATCTATCTATATATATATATACAGACCCTTTCCAAAAAATTAGAATATCATGGAAAAGTTTATTTATTTCCATAATTCCATTCAAAACGTTAAACTTCCATAGATTATAGATCCAGGGTCCACAACTTAAACGATTTCAGTATTTAGTTGTTTATTTGTACATAATTTGGCCTTCCAGCTCATAAAACCCATGAAAACAGGATTTCAAAAAAAAAAAAATATTACATGAAATCACACAGTAATTACACAGTAATACCATGGTCATTGAACCAGGTTTTGGTTATTTTGGCAGTGTGGGCAGGTGCAAATCCTGCTGGAAAATGAAGTCAGCATCTCCATAAAGCTTGTCTGCTGAAGGAAGCATGAAGTGCTCTGGAAATGTCCTGGTAGACGGCTGCGTTGAGTGGACAGCACAGTGGACCAACACCAGCCAATGACATGGCTCCCCAAACCAACACAGACTGTGGAAACTTCACACTGGACTTCAAGCATCTTGGATTGTGTGTCTCTCCATTCTTCCTCCAGACTCTGAATCCTTGGTTTCCAAATGAGATGCAAAATTTGCTCTCATCAGAAAAGTGGACTTTGGTCCACTGTGCTTTATTAAATCCAGAGTCAACGCAGCCGTCTACCAGGACATTTTCAGAGCTCTTCATGCTTCCTTCATTTTCCAGCAGGATTTGCACCTGCCCACACTGCCAAAATAACCAAAACCTGGTTCAATGACCATGGTATCACTGTGTAATTACTGTGTGATTTCATGTAATATTCTAATTTTTTGAAATCCTGTTTTCGTGGGTTTTATGAGCTGGAAGCCCAAATTATGTACAAATAAACAACTAAATACTTGAAATCGTTTAAGTTGTGGGCCCTGAATCTATAATCTATGGAAGTTTAACGTTTTGAATGGAATTATGGAAATAAATAAACTTTTCCATGATATTCAAATTTTTTGGAAAGGGTCTGTATATATATATATATATTAGTTGGTTAGAATTAAATCCGATTAACATCTAACATAAAAGTTTGTAAATAATATAAGTGTGTATCATAATCATTTGATTAAAATTAAAGGTAGATTCTATTAAAGGTAGAAACGACTGAAGATCCTAATCTAAAGCTGATTCATACATCTCATACCCAAGTTTTTTTTATCGCTTGTTCATCTGTCCTTGATGTTTCTGCCATACAAAGCAAACCTTTAGCTCCGTTTAAAAACCAAGTGAGCTTTCTTGCCGTGTCTGCTGCCTACATAGGAAGCTTCTTTATCAGGCGACATCCTAATCCAACTTGATTTGAAACGCTCTGTATACATGTAGGCAAGAACACATAATAGCAAATGATTCCAGCAGATTTTCCTTTAGGATGCAGGCAAAATTGTCAATTTTTAATGTATATTTATCATTTAAATCTGCTGAGCTTGCCTTCATCGCTATATGTAAACGCCCCATTAGAAGTCTGACAAAAAGGCCATCTTAGAAGACAATGCAGCATTATTATTATCAGGAGCACAGCTTTTGGAAAAGAGCTTAAAAGTAGAAAAAGCCTTTGCTAAAACCCTTAACTCTCCTTGATTTTTGACTAGAGAGTTGAAAACTTTATTTACGCTCTTAAAGATAAAGGTTCCAAAATGAGATTTTCACAGTGATGCTATAGAACAGTGGTCCCAAGCTGGGATACACACGGGGGTTCGTGAGGTGAAATTATGAGTTTTGCTGTTCATTTAATTCTACCCCACCTTAGAATAACATTAAAACTGGGCATGCATTTCTAACAGGCAACATGCTGCTTCTAGTGTAAAAACAGGAAAATGTTAGTGCCGTGAAAGGTCAAATACATGACATCCAATCAAATTACCTCATCTTTTGCGGTTAAAACCGACTGCATCCACACAAGCAGTGTGAAAATGATAGATTGCATGCAGAGTATGCTGCCTTGGCACCTGGAAATCAATTTAAGGGGCAAGTATTTTCCAAAGAATATTGTCCAATTACCCAAAGAACCATTTGGTGAATAGTTCTTAAAAAAAAAAAACTGTTTGTCTTAGTTTGAAGAACATTTAAAAAATCGAAAGAATAATTTTTTCCATCATTAAGAGTCTTGTGCAATGGAAAGGTCCAAGGTTCTTCATGGAACCATTGATGTCAAGAGTGTACACCCACGGTTATGTGTGTGTCCATGTTTTGCAGAGTGTGTGTCTTTACTACTCACTGCTCCTAATGTGAGTGCACTAACTTATATGGGTTAAATGCAGAGGACAATAGAGGAGGACATATTTCACATATATTTTTTAGTACCCCATTGAACTGGTTCAAACCTGGCATGATTGGTTAGTGCTAAAAGATGCTGTTTATTGGCACATAAACTTCTTTAATTTCCTTTCAGTCATATAGTACAAGATGAAATAATCACGTTATCAAGAGTGAGTGCTGATGTTGGCGCCTTGGCCTAGCAGTTAGCATTCAAATACAGGCACTGCATGTTCAAACCCGGTTTGTGAGATAAATTCCTTTCTCCTCCCTCTCCCCATCATTTCCAGTCCTAATAAATAAAAACAGACAATCACTGAAAAGTATTATCTGCTGATCACCATTAGGCCAGTCTAACACCTACTGAATTTCAGCTCTGGATCTTCGAAAACGCTTGATACACAGTGATACGAACCGTAACGATGGCGTCGGTTTTACCGTATCAATTCGAGCCCGAGTCCTCATCCTTTGGAAGTGCATGTGAGGTGAATTTGCTTTCGCAGAGCAGAAAACAGCGTCTTTCTCGACATGTCAAAAACACAAAACCAAACTCTTCTAGTCTCAGCTACAACTACAGTGTTTGAGGTTCAAAGTAGACGTTGTCCGTGGGCAGCCAAAGACCATAGGCTGGCATTATGCAAATCTGTTACAAACCTATGTTTCACGCAGGAAGTGAGACTGGAATTACTGACGACTCGTTTTAGGCAATTCAGAATCGGTTCTTTCTTTTGGGAGACAATAACCTTCCATTTACCTTCGATTTTTGGAACTTTGCAGACCTTTTACATTCACATTCAGATTTATTACACACTACATGAAAGGTAATATCTGAAAAGGCATAAGAGGGGCACTTTAAGATGCATCAGAATGTGGTCACTGGCCTAGTAATTTAAGCCATATTTTGTTGCTAACCATATGTAAGCTATATAGCATGTTTTTTATAAAATTGTCATTATTCCCCCAAAAAACCTATGAAAAGTCTTTAAGAAGCATTTCCATTCAGAAATATAGTATACAGAATTATTCATCCATTGTACTGTTGGAAGTCCAGCTTTGAGTCATTCCGAGATGATGTGCAGCTTCAACGTCTCCAGGTAAATCCTCAAGCTATCGCAATGGGAACCAGTCACTTTCAGTGTAGACGCAGTGGTCGTGAAAACAGAACATAACAACTCTCAGATGATCATTCTTGAGTGATGCTTTTGTCCTTCTCAGAACGTCACCTCACGCAGGAGCGCCGCAAGAACAACTGCAGCTCTTCCCCGAATGCAGTGCCTTTGTAGAGACCATTACCGCTCCGTTTAATTTGATAATTTCAATGGTTAGAAGCAGCAGGGGCTGCAGCGGGATTTGAATAGGCCAGATGTGCTGCGCTGCGCCGCTCTCAGACAGGAGAAAAAAGACACATCAGCTTCTTTTGACAGTGGAAAGACTCAATAAAGTCACGAAACTTCACCTCACCGATATCAGCAGGGCTCCTGAGATGCGAGCACACTGATTTTCTAAACTTAATCAACCCTTATGTCATATTAATAAGGCTTCAAAATAAAGTTAAAGCTAGGAAAAGTAACATTGACAGTAAATTATATTTATATGCTTTAAATTCAAGTGACATAATAATTAAATGGGTATAATGGTGATAGGGCATTTATTCTTGTCTTGTGACATTAAATGTAAACCATGTAGACTACAAAGTTTTGAGTGACAACCACAGTTAAAGGGACAGTTCACCCAAAAATTTAAATTCTGTAATTATTTACATGCCCTCCCTGTTTCCATTGCGAAACACAAAAGAAGATATTTTGAAAGTAAGGCCCAAACAACATTGGATTGGACCCCATTGACTTGGTCTGAGTAGATAAAACACACTGAAATATTCAAAGTTCCACACAAAAAAAGAAAGTCATACAGGGCGGTGTGTGTGTGTGTGTGTGTGTGTGTGTGTGTGTGAGTAAATTACATATATATATATATTGAAACTGTTGATTCTTAAAATTGTAATAATTGGCTTTTAAATAAAATATAAAAATATTACATGGAAGATATATACTTATCTTAAACTAAACTTAAAAATAAACAATTCAATTAGAGATGCACCGATGCTAAATTTCTCCACTGATACCGATTATTCAGAAGGATATCTGCCGATGCCGATAGTTAAGGGAACACAATTTCTCCCAACTAATGCTGCAAACTATACAGGGAACCCTCTCATTTTGTACATTATTATAATATTGGTGGTTAAAATTAACAACAGAGCCCAACTTTTATATTCAACTGCTATTTATTTTCAGATCAAAACTGAAATGTTCATATACAACATTAGATATAGTTTTCATAAACACCTGTCTTCCAAGACAAATTAATTCAAACACACATATAATTAACAGTAAATAAGCTCCTGTCTAGTGTTTTTTATAGCTAACTAACGAACTATGATAATTTGATAACTTTCCTGAAGTAAATGCAATGTAAATGCAAGTGACATATTGTTCACAAGTTGTTTTATTGGCATCTTTCCGCGTCAACACTGATTGATCGAATACATGAGACATGATACATACCGAAAAGCTGTACTGTATCTTTCAACATACCTTCAGATGTTCATGCATGTTTTTACATGCTATAACTTGTATTAAAGATAAAGAAAAGACTTGCTCTCCATGCTGCCGCTTGAACTGAGGCGCTACAGCGATACGTCACGACACATTTAAGAGCGTCAAAACGGCACTTATTATTTGAATTTCGTAATAAAATGGACAGAATTTGAAATCTGAGACTTTGTTTCTTGTCGGAAGTAACAAAGCACAATGCTCTTTGCGATTATCGGATGGGAGGTGCGGGATTGGCAACCCTGGCTTGAACTACGGGTGATTCAGGGTCAAATAGAGCCTGCTTTAACGTCACTATTTTTTAACTGTCAATGCATTATTGTAGCGTAGACAGCCCTAAATTCAATCCTTCACACACAGTATGAGTTCCAGTCTGACACGTTTTTCCACCCCTTTTGATTAATACGATATAATCGGTCCTGACTGTCTAAAATAATTGCTTTTATCGGTCGATGCCGATTATTGGCCGACACATCGCTGCATCCCTAATTCAAATGTATTAAATGATTTAACACAAATACAAACTTATATAATAAGAAGAGATAAATACTTCAAAACCTTTCACAAAACAATACAACAAACCAACAACAAATGGTCAAATGGACTCGGTCCACGCAAGATAATGTGAAAGTTGCAGATGCTCTAAAGAAAGAAAGAGTTGCCTCGCAGACTGTTAACAAAGCCACTGCTGAGTCATAGTCTTACAAAATCTGCTTCATTACTCAATATTTATTGAGCTCTAGCAAGTGGAGGTCTATAGGCTTCTATCCCCACGGGCCGCTTGTGCCGCAGGCATGCAGATCAGCCGGGCAGAATCTTCCACTGCTTTATGAGCTGGCGGACAGGGTTAAGGACACCACTGACATCTTTACCATACTCAATAGACAGTTTCCGGGAGCATTTCCACACACATACACTTTTAGTCAGTGGTGCGGGTGCACCAGTAAAATGCAAAGATAGAACATACAAAACAAAACAGATGAAAACATAGAGATGCTCGCAGACGGAGCTTTTAAGTGGCGTTTGAAAATGGCAGCTTGTGTAATTTTTGTCAATCTCCTTCACACAGGGACACAATGGGCCCAATCAAACCACTCAATCCTGCCCAACCACCAGGCAAGCACTTATGGCTGTCAGTCACAGCGCAGAACGGGAAATGGCTTTAGATGCTTACCTACAATGTTTTCCTTTCAGAGCTCGAACGTGGACCGAATCTGCTTCCTGTGCTAATCAAATCTCATGGATCATAATTAGCTTGCAGACAACTAAAATCAACCACGACGCAGGGAGAACCTCAAGATTTGTTGAAGGCCCGAAAATAGTTCAGAGCTGCTCAAAGAAATTTAATAATTCGTGGCACAGTTTCACTCACTCCCACTTTAATAATATTTACTCTTACGGCTTCTCCCGCAAGATGAAAGCGAATGCTCCGTCTGATTTCCATTTAAAGATTCAAATCCTCTTAAGCTTACCGTGGGATGCCGCGTTGCATTACTGAGCAGCTCTGAAATTGCAAAGTCTGGCCGGTTGTTTCCTGGGTGTATCGACACTTTTGATAATCTCATAAATGCAAAAAAATTCCACTTAGCGAGCATGAGATATAGATGTGTCTCAAGGCCATGAATCCAATTAAATATCTACACGTGGCAGCGCGGTCAGCGATGTGATGACGCCGTCAAAAGCCCGCGGTTACATTTCTGTCCGTCAAACGGTGCAGCCGACAACCTGCAATTAAGAAAAAAAGCAAAGCGAACCCAAAAGTGCACTTCTGCGGACACGGTTCTGGTGGGTCAAAAGAGTAATGAATTTTGAGAAAGCAATCAAGTCGAGCTGTAAAAATTCTGTTTGAGGAGCGACACTTTCACAGCATAACCAATTCATACATTAAACCAAAAAGGCTCACTTACATATCCTACGTTTTTCAAATATGATAATAGCCACTGCTGCTTCACAGATACCGACCGAGTGCCATTAATTCTCTTTCTTTTTTTCTTTTTTGTGCCGTAAACAGCTTGAAAATTCATATGCGTTTCCGAACTCTGTCCATCAGCGGTGGCGTGACTGGAATTTCTCTAAAGCAGCTGCGGCCGGTTCCATGTCAAGAAGAACATGTTTTCATTACAACCCTATAATGTTACGCTCTCAACTTTGCAATAACCCACGCTCGATGGTCACACACAAACGCGCAGTCGCTCTATGTGGCCTCCTCCTGAAGAAAACACATCCTCATTTTTTAATGAGAATGGCAGGAGCAGAATAAACCCATTAGATGACGTTAGTAAAAGCAAGTTGACAAAAGCCTTTAATGCATTTATGTGCTTTGTCATATGTGTGGGAGAAACCCTGCAGCGGTGACTATGAAGTCTAATCTTTATTTTTATAGAAGACAGTTTGAACTCGTTTCTCATTTAGAGAGCAAACCCTGCATGTTCGGTTACACTGTCAGCCAACAGCTCAGTGCGGAGAATCAATTATAATGGAGGGAAAGTTTACCGGGCTAATTTAATTAATATTATTGCTATACTTAATATTGCTCACACATTAGCAGTTGTTTTACTGAGACTGTCGATTGCGTGCTCTCTAGCTATAGCTTCTTATTAAAGTTTATTGATGTGACTGACACTGTCAACAGTCAACGTGATACAGCAACAGTGATCAGTCCTGTTATTTCATTATTAACTAAATGTCCATTTCAATACAAAATTAAGGTCAGTCGACAGCATTTGCCAAGTAAAATCTATGTATACTAACGTTCAAAAGTATCTATTTATCTGTCTGTCTATCCATCCGTTCGTCCGTCCATCCATCATTCTGTCAGACTGTCAATTTATCCATCCATCCATCTGTTGTTCTATCTGTCTGTCTTTCTCTCTATACATCCATCCGTCGTTCTGTCTGTCAGTCGGTCCATCCATCCAACTGATGTTCTATCTATCTATCTATCTATCTATCTATCTATCTATCTATCTATCTATCTATCTATCTATCTATCTATCTATCTATCTATCTATCTGTCTGTCTGTCTGTCTGTCTGTCTGTCTATCCATCCGTCCGTCCGTCCATCCATCATTCTGTCAGGCTGTCAATTTCTACATCCATCCATCCATCCATCCATCCATTTGTTATTTCTGTCTGTCTGTCTGTCTGTCTCTCTATGCATCCATCCGTCATACTGTCTGTCAGTCTATCTATCTATCTATCTATCTATCTATCTATCTATCTATCTATCTATCTATCTATCTATCTATCTATCTATCCATCTATCCATCCATCCAAATTTCAAAATCCATCCGGAATTCTGCATCCTGTTTGCTCAGTTCGAATTCTATTCAAATTCAGTAGTTAAACTGGAATTTATGTAACAGGCATTCTAAATTCAATTTTGAATGATGCACATTCTTGAAGGGAGGACAGAAAAATTCCTTGACACTGAAAACTTGCTGCATCGCACCTGGTTAAAGCAGCGTGACACACGATTCAGAGCTGTGACTGTCCAGCTAAATTCACATATATTCAGAGCAGCACATACACACAAAAACTTAAACTATTGTTGTTTTTACAGTCCTCGGCTGCCAAAAGTGGAGTTCATTTCCTTAGACAGTACCTCCCTGAATCTCAAACAAATCTGTCATTCCTAAGAATCTCTACTTTTTCCCCCCAGCGCTTACTCTCGACATCGCCTCACGGGGTGTGTGTCACGTCCGTCGATCTGTCTGCTTGTGAGAGCGAGTGTAGAACTAAATGACCCATGTGTCTGCTGTAGAGTGGATTGGCAGGAAGATCGTTGCTGTGGGCAGGAACCTGTCTGGAGATGCCTGAACGTTGTGCTCTCCGTTCTGATTTGGTGTCAGGGCACATTGCGGTGCAGAGATAGGGTTCAGATTGGCAGTGACCCTCTACACTTATCTGGATTTCAGTATTTATTTCCTGGCCTCGGCTTAGATCAATGGCTTGATTATCATAAACATGCGACCTACAATCAACCTGTTCTGTCTGTAGGAGCTACCATGAAACTCTTAATTTCCAAAATCCAAGCTACTTATATTTCAATTTAAAGAAGTCAAACTATGATTTTAACAATGTAGTTAGCTTTACTGCAGGCTGCTAAGAACAAACACAAACAGCTAACTACACTGAAGATATTCAAGGTGACATGCATACTGTTATCTGCTACCTGTGTTACACCAGTAGGGGGTGAAGCATCTTTAATCATTCATGTAACTGATTCGCTCAACAACACTGATTCATTTAGGAACAAAACAAATGACTGGATGCATCCAAAATCGCATACTTCCCTCGATATAGTAGGTGGAAAACAGTATGTGACAAGATTAATAGGCAAAAAGTACCCAGATGTCCTACTCCTTTTGGCGAGATTCTGAAGCATACGATGGACACTTAACTATATATCCCATGAGGCCACAGAGAGGATTGGTGAATGGCAGTGAGGCGACGCCAATGACTCTGGTAGGTCCACCGCTCTCTCATGACCAAGTCGTACGATTTGTATAAACCCCAGTGATGGGTAGGTTTAGGGGCGGGGTCAGGGGTAGGTAATTCGTCCGAATTCCACGTATTGGGCAACTCGTAAAATATTTAAGATTTAGCAAAAATCCTATGAATTCGTATGAGTGAGTTTGTATGAATTCGTATGAATTAGTCACTTCATAAAATTTGAACAAATTGCTGTGAGATTGGGTTGGGTAGGTTACATGATAATGTCAACATGGCGAATGTAATTACATTCATACTACGCATATTTATACTACAGGTATGGTGATTCATTCAGGAATAAAGCATGTGACTGTGTTCATGAGTGAGTCATTGAATTATTCACTGAACCGATTTGTTCAACAACACTGATTCATTCAGGAACGAAACAAAAGATTGTTTCTTTGAGTGAATCATTGAATTATTCAAATACGCACATTACTAACGCGCTCTTTAAATAACAAAAATAAATATTGCACCATTGACCAACTGAAACCTGGTCTAAAGTCTATAGTCTAAAAGTCTAAAGCAATATCTTTTTTTGTTATTTAAAGAGCGCGTTAGTAATGTGCATATTTGAATAATTCAATGATCAGTTGCCTCAAAATAGCAACGCGCCAAAACAATGTGCCAGAACACACCTCGTTTTCAGACCAGCACGCCCATGGACACACACATGAGCACATATGCATTTGCTATTTAAACAACATGGTGCAGGACGTGAAAATGATAACTGCGTCGGGCTGAAACTAGCAAAACACACCTGCGTAGCGCTTGGCGCTGCATTGCGCCGGGTGTATGATAGGGCCCTATGTGTTACTTGGAGACACACAATGGTTAATTCTGCTTTGGCATCATTTGGAACTATCTTCATTAAAATAGACTATGTAAGTGGAATGATTGTATCAAAAAAAAAAAAAACGATTTAATATTAACTTCTTGTTTAGTGAACTGTTGAATACAATGTTGTATAAAACATAAACATGAAAACATGTATGATGAATGGCAACTTTTAATCAATTATCAAAATATTTTTTTATATAAAAAAGAGTTATGCTAAACTACTATATTTAACCCTACCCTATATAGTTGTTTATTATTATAATTTATTGTTAATTATATTAATAATATAGCCTAATTAACAATATATTATAATAATAAAGTATATATATATATATACACACACAGTACATATATTTGTGTGTGTGTTCTGGATAATTTATTTAATGTTAGCTATTGATTCCAATACCTAATCATGTAGCTATATATATATATATATATATAGTAAAAACATAGTTACTGGGAAAGCTGAAAAAAGAACTGATGAAAACATCTGAGCAACCGTTAAGCTAAAAAAAAATATAGTAAAGTTAGTTAGTAGTGTCTTTACTTTTAGTTCCTGTCTTTCTAACAGTTTTAGGAAAGGCTGCTATTGATCTCCAAAAAAAAGGACCAGAATTAGAGAAACAGCAAACGAGAGGAAAAAAACAACCCTGGCAAATCTCCTTTTGAATCCCGACAGGCCTGTCAGAGGTTCTCAAATGCTAAGTCTGCTCTGACAGGAGGGTTTTTGCTTTGAAAGGTTCCTTCCACTCAAGTAGAGCTTAATCACATGAGTTTGTTCATGCTAGTGAAACCACGCTGGCCCAGAACACATGCAGCGACGCTGGTGAATCTGACAGCAATCGCAAGGCCCATCATGTTTGTAAAACCCCTTTTTAATTAATCTGTCACTGTAGATCCAGAGGCACAGGACAACGTTCCTGGTTGCTTTGACCTCGTCAACAACCTTCAGCGCTGCACACAGGCACACACTGACATAAAAGTGTTTTTTCAGACACTATTCACCCAAAATCTGCACATAAAGCTATCATATAACTAGCAATATAGAATATCAGTTTTACATTCTCTTTTAAGTTTGGCTCTATATGATCGCAAGATGATTCGCAAAGTATCTTCACCCGATTCGACACTGCAAAGTTGGTCTCAGCGCTCACGGTCAGATACAAGAGAGCTGTGGGAAACACTTTCACCCCGTCTGTGACACGTCTGTCCATCATCTCCGGTCTAGACCACAGAGCTCTCATTTAACTGGCTATTACTGATGGTGGCCTGTATTACAGAAGGCGTGGGATTCAGACCTCATTAATTCCTAAAGGAAGGAGGAAATAATGAGGAAAATCAAGCCTGACTGCTACAGATAGACACCGTGTCATTTTTCCAGACCTCTCTCACTCAGACTCCAGTTCGGGAAATGCTACAGTTTTTCGCATCTCATGCCTGATACATCCTCGTGATGTCACTAAAAACACCCAATTAGGTGAAATCCCACACATAAATATGGATGAGTCGCACAAAAGCATGTCCAGGTCTCATTTCAGCAAAAGAAATAAGAAAATAGGACTACATTAAAACTTACTGAATTATTTCCATGACAAATAAGCATATCGTCCAAATTCTAATTACTGCATAAATGCATTAGAGGCATTTTACTTTTAATAAAATTCTCATGATTCTTATTGATTCTCATTATTGCAATACAGTAATTTTTACATTATTACAGTCATTTTTAATTAAAAAACAGCATAACTTACAAATAGTGATGTACATTATGGTATTTTTTATTGTGCACAGACATTAAATTGAACAAAAGTGACAGTAAAGACTCTTTTTCAATTTTCTATTATCAAAGAAGATAATACGAAATGTTTCTTGAGCAGCAAATCAGCAGATTAGAATGATTTCTGAAGGATCATGTGACACTGAAGACTGGAGTAATGATGCTGAGAATTCAACTTGCATCACAGGAATAAATTACATTTAAAAAATATATTAAAATAGAAATCAGTTTTATAATATTTTACAATATGACATAATATTTTTACTGTATATTTGATCAAATAAATAAAGCCTTGGTGAGAGACTTATTTCAAAAAGATTTACAAACATTTTACAGAACCCTTTAAACAGTAGAGTAGAGTATGTACAATTTCAATAATACTTGTTTATTTATTTCAAATTACATTTATGAGATTTTTTGCATTACGGTAGTGATAATGTTTGAGGAAATGTGCTTAATTGTCATGAAAATAATGGCATAATACAAAGAAGAAAAAAAGAACGTTTAATTTTCTTTATGGGAAAAGTCATTTATTTCTTTTCATTTCATGTTTTTGACAGGCTTTATCACAGAATTTACGAGATAAAGCAAAACCGTGTTCCTTAAATAAAAAATGAAACTGAATTTAAATATCTAGACTACATGAAATGTGTTGTCCAATGAAATGGCAAACATATCTCTGAAAATTTTATGTTTTTATGGCATAATGTGATTTGCATTTGGGTCTTTCCGGCTTTTCCTCGGATTTCGCACACACACACACACACACACACACACACACACACACACACACACACACACACACACACACACACACACACACTACCGAATGCTGTCTCTTTCTCTATGGCACTAGGTGTTATCGTCTCAGAGCAAGGTGAGGTTCACAAAAGACATTCACCAGAGGTCACCTTTCCCACAATTCACTGGGGCCTTCTGAACCACTATCTGGCATGTCAACAACAGGGTGGCAGAATGGACTCCTGACAAGGGAGAGATTAAAAAAAACGAACAGGCTTAAATTAGAAAGAAAGAAAGAAAGAAAGAAAGAGAGAGAGAGAGAGAGAGAGAGAGAGAGAGAGAGAGAGAGAGAGAGAGCGAGAGAGAGGCTGGAATAAGAAAGCTTCTACCTGTGATTGATCACAGTATTGCTTTTCTCTATTACAAAAAAGTGTTGACGAACCAACTTTTATTTTACCATGGTTTACAATTGAAAAACTAGATCTACTGCTAATAAGAACCAAATGTACCAATTTGACCACAAGCAAAATGAGAAAACAATCTTAAATAATTTACTATCGAATCGCACAGGAGCAGATCTTAAATAATTTGTTAAGAATAACTGCATTTACATTCAGCAACTAAAACTGCATTCAAGGTACATATTTTACAGTTCAAATTACATTTAGGAATCAAACCCATGATTTTGGTTTTATTTGATCAAAAGAAACTCTAGATAATTTCTCTTTAACATTTGAATGATGTAATAAAGTATTTTAGATAAACCCGTTAGTAAACAACATGGAAAAACAACAGGAACTATAATTTGTCACTTGCTTGTCAGCCAGACAGTTTCTTTCTTTTGCAGTTCTAAATAATAATAATAATAATAAATAAAAAAATTACATTTATATAGCGCCTTTTGAACACTCAAAATCGCTTTATAATTACAATCAATGAACTTTGACAATAGTTCTGACAAGTATGGCACAAATTATGTTTGGAATACACAGTAAAAAATGCAGTGAAAAAGTTTTGGGTATTAAGGAATGGCATATTTTGGTGCAAGTATTTAAAAAAAAATTATAAACGTATATTTCATTGACCGATTTAATATACCAGGCCTCCATCCCACAAACTTTTCACCTTCAATCTACTGATAATCATATATAGCAATCTGCATCATTAAGAGTTCATCACAAGTGGCCTGCATAAAACATGAATAACGCCAATACATATACAGACGGTTACACAGGGTCATACAAACAAAGACAAAACAGGGTATAGCACACATGAAACTAAAATAATGCAATAAACAACTAAATAACACAAAACTCACACATATAAATTTAACCGTACAATTATATGTGATGTGTCACACAATTTATTTTTCACTGTAAATTATATGGTAATTTGTAACAACTTGTAAATATGACCTACCTATAATACAAAGTTCAAAAATAAGTCTTTATTATTATCAATAATCTTTATTATCCCATAATCGTCATTTAAGTGATTTCCAATGAGCCTATACTGTAGATTGACTTTCAAAATGCAGCATTTTTCTGTAAAAACTACAAATATGTACGTGAATCTCTTTCAGTTACATAATAATGACACATCTGAAATCTTGAAACAGACTAAACTGATTCAGATTAATTGAAATCATGTAAAGTCAGAGAAACAAAATTAATTGACATATGTGCAATAAGGAACTAAGGAAACACATAATGGATGCTGGAGGGAGAGGGACACACATGGCGAATTATCCCAGCAGCCTACGCCTGCCTCGTGCCCGTGACCTGTGTATCTCTTACCCAACACACACACCGTCAGCCAGAGAGCCAATGAGGAACATCTGTTAGACTGTCAATCTCCCATACCCACACACACACTGCAATCTCATCACAGGCAGAAACCTTCTTCTTCCCGCCACTGAAAAGGTTGCCATGCTCACATGGTTAGCCAAGCTGCTGACATTTGTTAGTCTGTTTATGTGGAAATAGATAGTGTTATTACAACGAGGTGTGCTTCTCTCGGCCCATCTGTACCGGCACAGCTGCTGTGCCTCACGGAAAAACAAAAAAGGGAAAGGAAAGGAGAGAAAAGAAATAAATGTCACAAGATAAAAAGCCAGTTGGCATTGAATGCCTTGCACTCCTGCCTGGGAGAGGATTTAGGAAACAAAGCCAGACGAACACAAAGAAGAAAAAAAAAATATGTGTGCGTGTAAAATTCCCAGCTTTGTGTTTGTGGATTTCCGCTGCATTTTTTTTCCATGCACTCATTCTGTCGTCCCTGCATATGTGGCACCTGAACCTCTGAATTGGCCTGCTGAGGAATCAACTCCGCACATACCAACGACTGATCGACAGAATAGAAGCCAGTCACGGAGCTCGGAATTTCCGTCAAAAAATAGAGCAAAAAAAAATAAAGAAATACGAACAGTCCCTTTGGGAGCTGCCATTCATTTCCCCCGGTGAAGACGTTTTGTGGAGCGGCAAGCGTTCAGCTTATCACCCGCTCAGCCTGACTCTTATCGAAATCAGATCCTGCGGACACACGGACGGAAAAGAGGGAAAAGAGTGACCACACAGAATTCAAACGCTATTATTCTCTCCTCATAACATCCAAACCTCCTCTTATAACGCCTGATTACAGAGCATTTATGATGCATGTAATCAGGGATCTACAATCTTAAGTTAATCATTAAGCCAATTCAGATAATACACAGTATATATAGCCTTCAACTAGTATTTGGATGCTTAAAACACACTTTGCCATCAAATTATTAAATATTAAGTGTCTTCTGCAAAAAGAAATGATGCTAGAAGTATTCTCAAAATAAACGTTTCAGAAAGTGTCCAAATATAGCCGATTTTGTCTTCGATTTTGAATAGTATATCTGATTGTTTTAGAAATCATATTTAAATATTTCTATAAAATAAATGCCTTTTAGTTTAATATTTTGCATTATAATTTAAGGACATTTAAAGTGTCTAAATAATCTTTGGGGCTACTGTTTATTTTATGAACTTTACATTGAACATAGCATAATATCATTTCCTTGAAATGCCTAAAATAATAACTATAAACAAATATCCTTTGACAAAAGTTTTTATAAATAAAATCAAAAATCAAAATGGCTACTTAGTAACCAATTGATAACCAATTGGCTTTCAAAAACATTTCAAGCAAGAGAAAAACCATTCTCCATTATGGTAACTTCAAACCAAACATTTTCAATTAAACATCTCAATCACAACTTCTGTAGATGTATGACAGAAATAAAGTCATACTGGTTAATAATACGTGTAATGGCTGGAAGCCAGTTGTATTTGTGTTTCTCTATTTTCTGTTCTAGTGTTCCTCTTTCCTTCGGTGATTCTGCTTGTTAACAGCAGGTGTTCATCACTAATGCTCAACAATCACTATAATTGGTTACTATAATAAGGGACAGTAAGATTTTCTTTTTTGAATTTAATACATTTATTTAGCAAGAATGCAATAAATTGATCAAAATCAATTATTCAAAATAAAAGATTTTTATTTCACATAAATTATGTTCTTTTGAACTTTCTAGTCATTAAAAGAATCTTGAAATTATCACGGTTTCTACAAACATATTAAGCAGCGCAACAAGATGTATTTTAAGATTTCTAATTGTATGCACCAATTAAAACAACCAGAAAAGTTCTTTCATCCAGTGGAATCATTCACAGTGAGGCTCGGTCTGTAACTCCAAAACAACACTAACACAGGGCTGCACAAATGTAGTTATCGTAAAAAATGGAATAATAAATTGAACAACAGAGGTTAAAGTCATAAATAGGACCATGAAAGAAAGGAAGAGGATGGAGCAGGGTTTTTGTGAAGAACACATGGAGCTAGCAAACCCAGGTTTTCAAATAAATAGGACTCCTACAGTGACTCCTGTACGCACACAAATGTGAATATTATAAACGTCAAACCAAATCACGTAAATTCTCCGCATTTGTGCTCTCAAAAACATGAAGCATATACTAAAGAAAAGAAAGAGAGCTAGATCGGTTAGAGAGGGAGTGATGCAGAGATCAAAACCCCAACAGGATGTTTATTTCTGAGACGGGACTGTGGCTCAGCACAGACATGGTAAAAGCACGCCGAGACGTGCACCAGTCATGAGCTGTTTGCACTATTCAAGAGCATTCAAAGAAACCAAAGTAGTGCAAAGCACTCTGGGAGGCAGATTTGCCTCAATTTTTAATTCCATCCATCTCAGAGTACTTTAGATCTGTTCTTTGTGGTGCATTCAGAGTACATGAACACTGTCCATGTAATGCCGGAATTGCACTTTCAGGTCATGACCTTCCATAGCAAATTGGACCGACCGGACCATTTATCCATTCAAATCACACATGCATGTAAACGCTCACACTCACGTGCAAAAACACGTAAACCTGTGCTACAAAAGAAATGTAGCATTGTGATTTTAAAACTATGCATTTTCAAAATCAACAAGTAAGTGGCTTGTCTAAATGACTAGTTCTGTTAGGACCACTATCGTCAAAGACCATTGACAATTAGCATACAGTTTGGATTGGCGGAGTGGTTCTGTTTTGGGCGAGAATGCAGCCTAGCATGGATAAGAGCAGGGAGAGCAGCGATAACCCCCGATAATAGACAGTGATAATAGACATATTTTGAAACCGGTGGAGACGACAGCACAGAAAGCCACACATATCAGCCTTGTATGGTTCTGCCTCTGCCTCATAAGAAGCGGTAGTCTAGCGCGGCGACTACACAATATCATGTTGTAAATAAAACAACATCTATTGCAAACCCCTCCGTTTGCTGTTTCTACGCTATTGCCATAGAAACCAATGCAGATATTCCAGAAAAACGAAAGAGCGGCATGGACAAACAAATCGGATTTGAACAGTTGTGATTCACAATATGGACAGTCAATAATTTTAGATCAGAATCCAGTCGTAAACACAAATGATCAGATTTGGCCTGAGAGTGTGAACGTATAGCCATACTGGCCGGGTCTCATTGAGCAATTTAATAAAGTTGCGCTACATTGCTCTTTACATCTAAATATATAAAACTATGCGCGCTATCTTAAAACTAAGAGAAACCCAGTGAGTGAATCAACGGATTCAGTTTCAGTTTGTCATAAAAAAGGAACGATGTGAACAGAAGTGCCGTTCTGCCTGCACAAACACCGGGACGCACAATGTTTTGTTTTTAGACTGGTTATAGGAAGGTAAACAACTACAAACGTTAGCGTTACGTCACCATTCGTTCCTCAAGTCTGTGGAAACGTGTGGCCGGTTCGCGACAGGCTCCAGTTTGACAGGCTCTGGCTCCAGAACGTGAACCATTCTGGTGGAAAAGGGGAAAGTGTTTGTTTTTGTTCATATAATGGAAGTCAGTGGGTTCCAGTGTTGTTTGGTTCCCAATGGTCTTCAAAATATGTTTATGTTCCACATAAGCAAAGCCTTTGCAGTAGTAGCACCGAAGAGATGGCCACCTCACATTAGACTTGCTCCAACTTTAAAAATTTTTAAGGCATCTGAAGACGCATCTTTGTCTAGCTTTTGCACAAATGCTCAAAACTAAATGCACAAAAGACAATTATCTCTTCCTTTCCCATTGATTTTCCAACCAGAGGTCTGTCTCCTCCCCTTTTATACTGTCCCCGGGGTGACCATGAACTCCAGAAGCGAGTTGCCCTTGAGTCAGGCACTTAACCTCACGTTGCTTCACGAGGACTGTTCCAGCAATCAGTGTAGTGTAAAAGCATCGACATTTTCACATACATGTAGACACGGATGAACTCACCCAAACACACTGGCGGTAATAGGGTAATGCAAAACCCACGGAGGCGCAAAGGAAAAAGGCAAGAACTTCCAGGAAAAATGATGAACTCTATACCTGAAAGAACCCGAGAGCTGTCAATCACCGGTCCCGAGGCATTGTGTGGAATTCTGACAGAAGCAAAGCCTGTGCTTAGCGGCCTGCAAACAGCCTCAAATGAGATCTCAGACAATCTGATTGAATTATTCTGGTCTCATTCAGGTGGGCCGGTGCTTTGGGCTCCAATACACCACGATGATAAGAATAGAGAAGAGAATTTACCTCCAAGAGTGCGAGACACGGTGGAAAGAAAGAAAGAAAGAAAGAAAGAAAGAAAGAAAGAAAGAAAGAAAGAAAGAAAGAAAGAAAGAAAGAAAGAAAGAAAGAAAGAAAGAAAGAAAGAAAGAAAGAAAGAAAGAAAGAAAGAAAGAAAGAAAGAAAGAAAGAAAGAAAGAAAGAAAGAAAGTGTTCAATACCTACTATTCAAATGTTTGCAGTCAGTAAGCATTTTTTTTTAAAGAAATTAATACTTTTATTCAGCAAGGATGGATAAAATTTATCAAAAGTGACAGTAAAGATATTTATAATGTTACAAAAGATTTCAATTTCAAATAAATGCCGTTCAAATGTTGTTTTGTTTTAAACTTTCTATTGGCAAATTAAAAAACATATCACGGTTTCCACTATTAACTATTAAGCAGCACAACTGTTTTGATAGATAATGATAAGAAAGAGCTCTAACTCATCATATCAGAATGATTTCTGAAGGATCATGTGACACTGAAGACTGGAGTAATAATGCTGAAAATAAAGGAATAAATTACATTTTGAAGTATATTCAAATAAAACACTTATTTTAAATTGTAATAATATTTCACAATATTTTTACTGTATTTTGGATCAAATAAATGCAGCCTTGGTGAGACTTTTTTCAAAAACATTAAAAAAAATCTACAGTGTTCGTTAGGTCTGGTACACTGTAACTGTACTAAGCAAACATGACTCTCATGTATTGTGAGACTTCCTGTCTTTAATAAAAATAAAGGAAATGAAGGCTGAAGCGCATGCCTGCAGCCGGAGAGAACAATCTTCCCCAGCAAATCACTTCACACATTAGTTTGCTTACGGCATTCAATATAATCTCACACACTCAATTTAATCTTCATCAAATTGAGAAGAGATACACTGGATGCAGAAAGGAAAACAAGTGAATTAATTCAGAGCGATGAAAATGCACAAACAATCTCATTCTGGGCCACAAATACACAGTCAAAGACATTAAAGGTGATGTGAGTATTAAATATGCTTTTTAAATGTAAAAAGCTTCATCTGCATTTTTCTTTCAGTAAATAATGTCCAAATGATAGGAGAACTTGGACTAGGTCCATTGCGGGTCTTAGCACTCAAGCTAAGTAGAAACCGGACAGATGGCATTAAAGAGATGAGAATAATGCAGAAATAATGCTTTTCCTGTAAACCTACTCAGGAAACATCCTGATTGGTCCATTCCGTTCAGCACAAAGAGTGTTTTATCATGCACAGTCATCTGTCTTTTGTGTGTGTGCTGCAGTTTATTCTTGTTAGTCACAATACAAATACCACAAATACCACAATACCTACCACAAAACAAATTTCTAAAAATGCAGAAAAATACAAAATGTCAAAAATCACAATGCATTTAACTTCTGTAGAGCAGGACTTGATTTTATCCAGGACTTAATTCTCTGAAACGTGCTGAAATACACAACTGTTCAAAAAGCTCAACAAGGCTGCATTTATTTGATCAAAAATACAGTAAAAAAAAAGTAATATTGTGAACTATAATTTAATTGTTTTTTTTATATATTTTAAAATGACATTTATAGTTGTGGTGACAAAGCTGAATTTTCAGCATCATTACTCCAGTCTTCAGTGTCACATGATCCTTCAGAAATCATTCTAATATGCTGATTTGGTGCACTTTATTTTACACTCCTGTTCCCAATCCACATACTATGTACTTATTATTATAATAATAACAATTACTGGGTAATAACTAGGCACCAACCCTGAACCTAAACCCCTATAATAATAATAATAAAAATAATAATGTTTCATTCATAGCGCCTTTCCCAAGCTCAAGGACGCTTCATATATATATATATATTATATTCATATATATACGTATATCCTTATATTACCCAGTACTTTTTAGGTAAGTACACTGTAAGTACTCATACTGTAAAATAAAGTGCAACCAACATTTTATTCTCAAACTACTCATTACACCCTTGAAAGTGATGCCATAGAAGAACCATTTTTGGTTCCCCAAAGACCCTTTCAGTGAACAGTTTTTAAAATAATTTCTTTTTTTCTTAGTGTAAAGAACATTTTAATAACCTTTTTTGCTATAAAAACCTTTTCTGCAAGAGAAAACCAGAGAACCATAGATGCCAATAACGTTTCGAGTGTAGATATGAAAAGATGTGTATTTTGATGCACACAGCGGTGGGTTTAACTCATTTGAGACAGATTATTTCAAAAGAAAGCTTTCAAAGCCTTATACATTATTAATATGTATTGCCGCAGAAAGCCTACAGCCTATCCATGTATTAATGCATATGAATCACATATGTGTGCCACAATCACTTTTAGAGATTGAAATAGGTTTCCTCTCAGATTGTTCGAATGTGGATTTTTTTTCTTAACTAAGCCTCTGATTCTCTTCATTTGTGTATAGCTGGCTAATTGCAGTGACTCATTTCCATAAATACTTCAGTGTATTGATAGTAATTAGCTTTATCTCGTTCCTAATGAGTGTGCTTGGTTTGATCCTGGGAAGAGACATGCTGCCTGTATCAGATACAGATGCATCCAGTAAAGCATCCAGTCAGTGTTCAAAATCTGCTAAAGCTCACGATGTACAAGAACACTGAAGATTATAATGAGCTCCCAAAGACCTTTGTTGCTTAATAATTGACCCTATAATTAAGTATCATCAAAAAGCATATGCACCGAAAGAATCAGAATATGCTATACATAATTGTTCCATTCACACTGACTGGCGAAAATCATTTTGTCATGTTAAAGTATGCCAAACTAGTCTTGACCAGAGTCGTAGAGTCGAAAATGTGGTTTTGATTCTTCAGACACAAGTGTACAGTTCTTGCAAACAGATCATTTTTCCTGTAAACAAATTTACATACACTCACCTAAAGGATTATTAGGAACACCTGTTCAATTTCTCATTAATGCAATTATCTAATCAACCAATCACATGGCAGTTGCCTCAATGCATTTAGGGGTGTGGTCCTGGTCAAGACAATCTCCTGAACTCCAAACTGAATGTCAGAATGGGAAAGAAAGGTGATTTAAGCATTTTTGAGCGTGGCATGGTTGTTGGTGCCAGACAGGCCGGTCTGAGTATTTCACAATCTGCTCAGTTACTGGGATTTTCACGCACAACCATTTCTAGGGTTTACAAAGAATGGTGTGAAAAGGGAAAAACATCCAGTATGCGGCAGTCCTGTGGGCGAAAATGCCTTGTTGATGCTAGAGGTCAGAGGAGAATGGGCCGACTGATTCAAGCTGATAGAAGAGCAACTTTGACTGAAATAACCACTCGTTACAACCGAGGTATGCAGCAAAGCATTTGTGAAGCCACAACACGCACAACCTTGAGGCGGATGGGCTACAACAGCAGAAGACCCCACCGGGTACCACTCATCTCCACCACAAACAGGAAAAAGAGGCTACAATTTGCACGAGCTCACCAAAATTGGACAGTTGAAGACTGGAAAAATGTTGCCTGGTCTGATGAGTCTCGATTTCTGTTGAGACATTCAGATGGTAGAGTCAGAATTTGGCTAAACAGAATGAGAACATGGATCCATCATGCCTTGTTACCACTGTGCAGGCTGGTGGTGGTGGTGTAATGGTGTGGGGGATGTTTTCTTGGCACACTTTAGGCCCCTTAGTGCCAATTGGGCATCGTTTAAATGCCACGGCCTACCTGAGCATTGTTTCTGACCATGTCCATCCCTTTATGACCACCATGTACCCATCCTCTGATGGCTACTTCCAGCAGGATAATGCACCATGTCACAAAGCTCGAATCATTTCAAATTGGTTTCTTGAACATGACAATGAGTTCACTGTACTAAAATGGCCCCCACAGTCACCAGATCTCAACCCAATAGAGCATCTTTGGGATGTGGTGGAACGGGAGCTTCGTGCCCTGGATGTGCATCCCACAAATCTCCATCAACTGCAAGATGCTATCCTATCAATATGGGCCAACATTTCTAAAGAATGCTTTCAGCACCTTGTTGAATCAATGCCACATAGAATTAAGGCAGTTCTGAAGGCGAAAGGGGGTCAAACACAGTATCAGTATGGTGTTCCTAATAATCCTTTAGGTGAGTGTAGTTCTCACTCAAGGATAGTCAACATGAAACAGAATAAAAAAATTCAACAAGAAAATCTGCTTGATTTGGGCCTGGCAGTGGTTGATTCTGATAAACCACTGGCATACACTTTTAAGGAGGTTTATTGATCAAGATGTGGAGGCTGAAGGTCAAGTTCACCTTCTCAATTATGCATTTTTATATCTATCATTATATGCGATTAGATTAACATTAACTGGTATTTCGAGGTCAGTTATTCCCGTTAATGACCATCGTCGATAGCAATGCTGTATAATGACCGCTCATCTGGGGTTTTGAGGCCAGCGTTTCTTTCACGTCCCTCGTATCACAAAGCTCTCGTTTCATTCAAACACATCTGCCATCTTGCGCCTCAGTTATTGACTGTATTTACAGTAAAACCAAACTGAAACTTCAGTATTAATAGTAGATCTACGGTAATAATGCAAGTATTCGTCTTGTACACTGTAATGGATTATAAGATAATAAACATGTAAGATTTATAACAGTTTCTGCACAAATCAATATTTCATGTCTCCGTAATTATTGTTTTGTGGAGAAAAGAAGTGCAATAAGTGATACGACTGTAATCTTTAATTATCCCTTGTTTGAACTTCATCTGAAAGCTGCTTGCTACTGGTTTACTTTGTGGATGCTTTGCGATTAATGAGCTAATAAAGTATTCAAATCAATATTTTGTGTCTAATTGTTTATTTAGGCATGTAATAAGTAAAATAATGTACATAAACACGGTTCTTCTGCTCCTTACTTAACTGCTGGCATGATCTTAGAAAGCCTGCCTTATGATTCTTAAAACCAATATAATTTTTTTTATCACCTGCACAGATGAATTCTGACTGGAACATACAGTATATTGAAAAGGTAAATAGGGTCTAGTTTTATTTTTATGTTGACTGTGAAGGCAAAATTCAGCCCAGCAAGAATTCTGCACAACTGTTTCATGAAATTGGGGCCTAACAGGATAATTCTCTGAAAACAAGAAAAAAATATGTCTAAATAACTGATTATGTCCAAATAAGTGACAGGAATCATGCAGTTATTCAATGAGACATTTTACTCTCACTACTGGGCTGCTGAGTTTAACACAGAAATCTGGCAGCACCTGAAATTAATTCAAATTAGCATGAAGAAGTATTTACGGGTCATTGACAAATAATGTTATCGGAGATTATGAAAAGGAAAAACAGTCTCTGTGCATCAAAATAAGCACTCCAAAGCCTCTCAGCCAATCAGATTCGAGGTGTGGAACTATATATCAGTGTGTTAATAAAGAACATTTGTCTTCCAAAGAGGAATTTTGGATCCAACTACACACTTTTAGCCAAATGTCTGGCTATGCGTGACTAGCCTTCACATAATAACCCAAAACACAAGGGCCAGATGGATGACCACATTTATAAACACGCTCCGACAAACACATCTACAAACGTGCAGCGACATTTACACGATAATGTCATAAAGTTTCCCGTGAAGCTGTAATCACTTTACCCTTTAATGATCTGTTTTTTTATTTCAAACGATGAGCTCAAAGAGTTTCTATGGAATTGGACAATACAAATAGTCTCGTAAACAGACTCAAATCGAGTTGATGGGTGGCTGTTACACTTTATAGCTGGAAAATATTCATTAGAGAGGAAGGAGGAAACAGCAGTGAAAGAGAAAAAGACACACGGCTAAACACAGTAGCTTTCCACGGAGCCAAACCTCATTTCGCAACATCAACGTCAACATGGGGAGGGAAAAATCAATAAGCAGGAGCGAGATGAGAGTCTCCACTGTCATCACAAAGACAGAGACAGATGCTGATATGCGAACAAACTCTGCACGCGCACGCAGTAACACAGCTGCCATTTACAGATACAAAAGAACAGATAGAAAGGTTAGTTAAATTGCAGTTTTTATCAGATCAATGCGATTTCCGTTCAGACAAAAGATGACCTGAAATGCTATTTCCAGGTCTGTCGTGCCTGATCATGCGTTATCTTTTGTGTGAAATGAACACGCACATGCATGCATACCATCTAATATAACACACACTGAATCTGACATGCATAAAAAATTGCATTGGATCCTTCCAGACATTCTCTATCAATTCTCGGAAACGTGTTGAAAAACTGAACATGCGGCCTTGTTCTTTTCAGCCCCTCTCTCTCTCTCTCGCCAGTATCTCCCAGCTCATTTCTAATGCAATAGAGCTCAACAGTGACCGCCCACTTTTTCAGCAGCCTTGGATCTTGGATCCCCATTCATTTTCTCAAAGGGATTTCAAACAATTCAACAATAAAGAAATAGGCTGGTATTTCCCAAATTTTTTGTCTTTTTTTTTGTCTTATACCCCCACAGCCCCATAAGTAAATCTCAAAACCCCACAGCCCCATAAGTAAATCTCAAGAACCCCTTGAAGTCAACATGAAATGAAAATTCACCCTATCTTTTCTAAATGCATATTATAGATCTCATTATGAACAATTAATTTGTGTACATTTAATTTTTTCCATTGCATTTAATCTAAATAAACCCTATCCCTGTAAGCTCGCGTTCAATTGACTCCACTTTTGAGTGCAATGCCTTCATCTCAAAATCCAATAATCAACCGATAATATACATTTCTCTTTTTCAATAATCTATATAGAGAAACAACGATCTGTCACTACTTCCATTTCATTGTGACTTCAGTTGACTTCAAACCAGAAATTGATTCATCTCGTATTATACAAGATGCCATTATCATTAATCAAGCAGAGCTATACAAATCAGAAATTAGTTTTTTAAAAATAGAGATGAATCAAAAGTAGCGATGTGGACGTTGCACTCAAAAGTGGAGGCTGATCAATGCTAGCTTGCATGGATAGGGGTTTAACCGAAATGATTGATTGGAGAAATCCTGCATACATCATCAAAGAGAAGTGCCGTTTTCACCAGAGGATCCAGTAATGACAATTCAAATTAAAAACATTGACGAAACATAAACATACATCGATGAATCGTTCACGGTAAGATTTATAACATGCATTTAGAAAATAAATAGGGTGATTTTTCAATTCATGTCGACTTAAATAAAGCAAAATGTAAAACCCAGTTGGAAATCGCTCTTCTAAGCCATGAACCAAGCCAACCAGATCCAAGATGAATAAACATTACAGACTTTGATTTGAAGCAAGTAAGTGTAGAGATACAAGGGAACGGAAAAAGGTTTAAGTTCTTTTATGAAGGAATAAACTATTGCCCAAGTCTTCAACCCACAAGCTGCGTCCCAATTCAGAGGCTGCATCCTTCGAAGGTCGGACTGAGCGTTGTTAAACGGGACCTACGGAGGACCGTTCTTATCGCATAGCAACTGTGACAGCTACTGTTAATGAGTGACTGTAACGTCTGTACTGGATTTAATTAAAAGTTATTTTAAACTGAAAACAAAACAGAGTTTAATATGTTCACCACAGTCCATTCTGTATATAGTAAAGAGCAGAAACTATATATAGTCGCATCTTAGACAGCTGTCAAGTTTATTTTTTATTTTTACATTTGTATCATTAGATATTTCAGTAATTTGAAACCCAAAACGTACTTTTACAAGTGTAATTCGACAACTAAAAAAAAAGAAAGCCTGTCGTCACTGGCGCACAATGAATTCTAGGGAAGGCAAGACCACAAAGGATCAATCTGTTGTATCCTTCAATGCACGGGAAATGAAGGATGCATTTAGAGGAGCCTTCGAATTGGGACAGCCTTCGTCGCGCCACGTGACACAATCAACCTTCAAATGCGCCTTCAAAGGATGCAGCATCTGAATTGGTAAGCAGCTACTGTTTTTAATCTATATTATACACAGAAATGGACCACAGTGAACATATTTAGATTGGTAGTGAACCCTGTTTTGTTTTCAAACAGTTTCATATAACTTTCAGAAAAAGTCCACAAACGTTACTGCCGCTCGCCAACAGCAGCTGTTAAAATTGCTAGGCCATTTAGGCCCATTTACTTCCACAGTATGGGGAAAAAAATACAATGGAAGTCAATGGGGCCAATATCATCTTTTGTGTTCAACAGAAGAAAGAAATTCATACAACTATCCCTTTGTGAATATATTATTGATAAAATCTATTTCTCAGAGGATAAAATGAATGGATTTTTTTACTTTCAGCTGAATATCTGAGTGGTGTACACTCACACACTCCTCCACTTTCAAATAACTTTTTTTCAAGTGTAAGAAAACCTGTACTGCTTTAACATGCAGATGAGTCATACTGAGTGAAGTATGAAGTACTTGTAGAAATAACAAACTTTTGTGTGCTCACAAACTTCTGGCCATGAATGTACATTCAAAAGCATTTCTGATTGACAGAGAAACTTTCAACAGCCCTTGACTATCTTGACATTAGTATTACATGTCTCTGAATGCGATACTTTAATCGAACAGTGTAAAATCGTGTTCCTTAACACTGCATGAAGCTGCTATTGCAGATTCTGCAGATCATTTGAGTTCAAAACTCAAAAGTTTGACTCAAGAGTTCAAAACAGCTCTCAGCTTCCCAGGCGGACATTTAATGCTCAGATGTTGCATTTTCACATTCATGTTACATCAACTTATCTCAGACGGTTCTCTGAAAATTCCTTAGGAGAAATACAGAATAGACACAAATGCGGTAAGTGTTCACATACAGACTGCAGAGACATAAAATGAATGTGGATTGCATATCTCAGATCACAAGTTCTTGCGAGAATCTTTGAGAAATTATAAAGTTAAAATATTGAGATATTATGAAATGATAAGTCCATTTCTCAGGAGAAAAATCTAAAAAGCTGGAGACTAAAATAAAAATATATTTTTCATCTCAGTGCTTTACACATTCATTTACACATATGAAGTGCTAAATGTCTGTTAAACACTTGCAAAAGAGTAAACTAACAATAAAATTAAAGTACCGTATTTTCCGGACTATAAGTCGCACTTTTTTTCATAGTTTGGCTGGTCCTGCGACTTATAGTCAGGTGCGACTTTTATGGCGCGTTTCCACTGAGCAGTACAGTACGGTACGGTACAGTACGGTACGGTTCGGGTCTGTTAACCATGATCTGGCTAGCGTTTCCACTGCCAACAGTACCCTTACTTGATGGGCGTGGTGTTTCGATCGACGTCATTTTCGCGCGAAGAAGAACATAGTAAACTACAATGGATGACATATACAGCAGATCTTGTTCTTGCTCCTCGACATGTTTGTCACAAGAAGACAAGCGCCGACATTAGGCTTTTCTCAATATTAAGTACGCAAAGTTTGTACTTGCCATGTGCGACTCCTACATGCAAATGGTACAGCGCGTTCTTAAAAGGTCACTCAGCTCGCTCTGCTACTCCGGTTATCTCTGTTACTCTGTATGTACATTTTAAGCAACAATAAAGCGAAATATGTTATAAAACACTACTCTGCCTCTTTTCGTTTTCATTTAAATAAATTAAACATTATAGGGACACAAATGTGGTTCATGCACAACGCATATTGATTATTCACTGCACGTTATACGTTATTCTATTTAACGTTATAACAAAACGAAATTTAAAACACAACCCTAACGTTACCTCTTTTCGTTTAAATAATAAAACAAATTACACATATTACAGGCAATATATGCATTTGTACAAATGTTGCAATAAACATCAGTGATAATCTTGTAATAAGAAAATGACAAGAAACCATATTTCTTTTTGTAAAATTTCAGTTTTATCAATAATAGCCAATATAAAAGTTTAAGTAAAAGGTACAAGAAGCTATACAATAAGAAATAAAGCAAACAATTCAGTCAAATGTCCAAATGCTACGCTCTAATCTAACATTACAACAGTAAAGTTAAATACAAATAGCCTATAATATGAAACTAAACTTAGCCCTCGGCCAAAACGATTGACAGGGAACGAATTATATATTCACGAGACCAAAGATCGCCCGTTAGGTCTACACAAGACGAATTATATCTCATGTTTAACCACTACCGTCGGAGTCATCGGCGAACGTCAGAAGAACTTAGCCGAGGAAAGGCTCATCCAGCCGGGAAACATGAGCGCCGAGCGCCCGCTGATCGCATGGATCTCACAACCGGGGAAAAACAAATCATCTTTATAAATAAACCACAGATTTGAGCTTTAAACAACTACATTCTCGCCTGAAAAACTCTTAAAATTACATTTCGTGACACAGTAACAGTAGTATTATATTAAACTGTATATTAAAAAATGGCGCTTCTTATGTTGTCATTCCCCTCGTAGCACGCGCAAGTGACGATTCTCTGTCAACCAATCAACGTCCTGCAGTGAGTCTAGCTCCACCTTTTAGTACCGTACCACTGTGCTAGGTACCCCAACGGAAGGGTACCCAAAAAGTGGTACGGTACGGTTCGGCTTTTTGGTACCATTCTCAACTTTTGGCAGTGGAAACGCAAATAAAAGGGTACCGACCCGTACCGTACCGTACTGTACCGCTCGGTGGAAACGCGCCATTATATATCAAAATTAATTCAGACTGAGATGAACCAAGAGAAAACATTACCGTCTACAGCCGCGAGGGGGCTCTCTAGTTGGCGGAGTTGTTCAGAAGCGACACGGATGATGAAGAAAATGATGAGGAATGAGATCGCGGGAGCTTGGTGAACTTGTTTACTGGTAACTTGCTTGTTGGACTCGCTGGCTTATGTTAATTTAGCTTATTCAGCCTCCCAGATATTTGTTCTTTATGCTATTGTGTAGCTGAATAACGTGTGCAGTGCGTGTTGCGGTGCATATGCTGTGCAGGAGCAGCACGCGCTAAAGTGCTTTCACATAAGCTGCGTTTGCAGTGCGTAACTGACCCACGGCTGTAACCCCAAACACATTGTATTTCAAATCCAGAAGTTATCAGCAAATTTTATTTTAAAAAAAGAAAAAGTTTTTTGTCAGCATTGCGATTCTCTTTATACGTATACTCTTTAATAGACGTATTCACGTTTAAACACAATTTAAACAAACTATTATTCAATGCATTACTTCTATATAATTATATATTAAGTTGCTCAAGCAAGTGGTAAAATATTTAACCATGCACTTATATTAAAATCGCATACATTTTAAATTAAAACTTAAAATTGACAAAAACAGCAGACTCATACCCTTTCTTTTGCATAATTTAAATCTTTATACAATAAATCTTGCATGTCACAAATAACTTGTTTTTCCACCTCCACGAATGAGACGAGTGTTGTTCATTATGTCGCCTTGTTGAAGTAAATTGTAGTTTTCCTTGATTTACCAACGCTTTAAGTAAAAAGATGACTGTGAAAAATAGTAGGCTAGTATTTAATTAAATGCATTTATGATGAAATTACTACATTTTCATGTCAATCTGGTCAATCTGTATTCATTTTGACCACAAACCGTGTGCTGTCACTTTAATTCAGCGCGTGCAGCACAGCAGAAATAGACTCGGTGCGGAAACGATCTCTGCACTGCTGTATACGCACCGCACCTGGAACGGATCGACGGACTGCAACCGCGTGCATTGTGAAAGCTCTGACCTGTTAACAAGGGTACGGAAAAATATACGCACTACAAACGGAGTATGTGTGAAACGGGCGTTAATGTGTTACGTTAACATACTGGACACCTATTCAGCCTGTTGTTCTGTGTGCTACTGTGTAGTTGAATAACTTGCCTTTCCTGATTAAATGTCTGTTCTTGGTCTTGGATTTTGTGAAATAAATTTCTAAATAAATGCGACTTATAGTCCAGTGCGACTTATATATGTTTTTTTTCACTTCATGAGGCATTTTTTGACTGATGCGACTTATACTCCGGAGCGACTTATAGTCCGAAAAATACGGTAGTCATTATTTCTTGGATCAATTCATTAAAAACCTTGTTATTGCATTCTGTAACCATGGCAAAGGTTCACATATGCTGGATCTAAAAATATGCTTTTTATGTTTCCATAAACAATCACCTCATTTGTTTCCTATGGTTTCAAAACCAAATTTTCCTCTCGACCTTAGGTTAGTAAACCTTTTTTTCATACTGTCAGGATAGTTTAACGTCTAGGTTTGACCTAGAACCTATTTTAACAGCAAAGCAGCGGGTTCAGATTTAAAGGTGAGACGTCTCATCAGCTCACATCATTCGTCAGACGTTTCCGTCCACATTAGGCGGGACCCTCTCGCTTCACTTCAAACCGTCACATCCTCAAGCAAACCCTGGGAAATCTTGTACGAGCACCGCGTTCACTCTCTGAACACCTCAAAGCCACACACATGCAAATCAATTTTTCATCCCTCAATCCTGGTCTCTCCTCGTGTGAAAGGAAGAGGAAATTGAGGTCACGCTCCATCAGAAACTGATCGGCCTTGGATGTTCCCATTGTGGCTGGTAGAGTAGAGGGAGCAGAAAGGGAGAAAGTCTGTCGATTGCGGAGCGTGTTGGGCTCTGTCTCTTATAGAGTCTAAGCAGAGTTGATGCAACCCTGGAGAAACTAGAGTGACCTGTGGAGAGAGCTCTCTTCTGAAGAAATCCAGTCTAATGACACTGAGCTTGACAATAACATGATATGACTCATAAAAAGGAATGACACAGATTGACTAACAGAGCTGGCCAAATATCCGGCCTCAGGTTTATCAAGAGGTGGGTCGGCTCATGATACTGGACATACAGCTATTGACCACTGAAGCTGAATTGCCTGCCTACAAAACCTAAACAATCAAAATCAACCAAATTTTTTTTTTAAATACTCAAAACACATCGACATTAAAAATAATAAATGTTGAATAATGATATGTAGTGTATATATATATATAGGGTAACACAATATTTGTTAACAATATTAACTACATGTCAACTAACTCTCATTAGAGTATTAGTAGACTGTCTGCTTAAAGGATTAGTTCACTTCAGAATTAAAATGTCCTGATAATTTTCTCGCCCCCACGTCATCCAAGATGTTCATGTCTTTCTTTCTTCAGTCGAAAAGAAATTAAGGTTTTTGAGGAAAACATTCCAGGATTTTAGTATATAGTGGACTTCAATGGGGGTACAACGGTTTGAAGGTCCAAATTGCAGCTTCAAAGGGCTCTATACGATCCCAGCCAATTAGGAATAAGTGTCTTATCTAGCGAAACGATTGGTCTTTTCTTATATATATATATATATATAAATATTGATGTACTTTTTAACCACAAATGCTCGCCTTGCACTCGCTCTGCACTTGCACTTGAAAGGTCAAGCCATTGGTTCCCGTTGAAGTCCACTATATGGAGAAAAATTCTGGAATGTTTTCCTCAAAAACCTTAATTTCTTTTCGACTGAAGAAAGAAAGACATGGACATCTTTGATGACGTAGGGGTGAGTAAATGATCAGGACATTTTAATGCTGAAGTGAACTAATCCTTTAATATCTGCTAATACTTTTTTTTGATGCTCCCCAACAGACATTCTACTGACTATAAGTAACTTTGCAACTATATGTCAACTTATTCTAACCCTACCAGTCTACTAATACTCTACTACTACTCTAATGAGATTTAGTTGACATGTAGTTGTAAAGTTACTAATAGTCAACAGAATGTTCAAAAGGGACAATCAAAATAAAGTGAAACCATCAAGGGTTTTAGTATTATAGTTAAGCAATATATAATAATTTATTTTCCCGTGACTTTGTATAACATTAGATCAGATGGTAACGAACAAATAGATTTGTGAATAAAAAAAAAAAAAATACAATATTAAAATAAAGGGAAACCAAGGCACATTGCGTTCATGTTATTGTCAGGATTATGTTTAGTTTCACTGTGTTTTGGGTTTGTGTTCCCCGTGTTCCTGGTCATTATTAGTTTCCATGGTTTCTGATTTATCACACACCAGTTTCTGTTCAGTTCATCACCTCACTCTGTGTATTTTAAGCCCTTAGTTCCTCTCAGTTCTTTGTTTAGTCTGGTTTATGTTTGCGTATGTGGTTGTGTTATTCTCTCATTTATCCCCTGATCTCCTGCATGTTTGCTTTGTTTTTGTGAATAAAGTGTTTCTTTTGGATACTCCAACATTGTGCATTTGCTGTACAGCCACACAACACATTAAAGTTATAAGCAAACTGCATTCAGACCACATTTATAGATGGTCTCGTTCAGCTGGAATGCTCCCATAATTTCATCACTGCACTGAAAAGACATAGACTGTCTGAAATCACATACTTCCCTACTATATAGTAGGCCAAAAAAAACAAAAAAACAATGTGACAAGAGTAGTGTGTCCAAATTCACAGTACTCATAAAACAGTAGGCAAAAAGTACCCGGATGACTACCTACTTCTGGGGCCTGTACCATGAAGCCGGTTTAGGTGGCTAGCCAGCTATGTTTCAGTTTAGTTTCCGCCAACCCTGGGTTTTAGGTACTATGAAAGTAGCTCGGCTTTAATCGGTGTTCGTTGCCATGGTATCTTACGCTGCACGGCTAACCTGCTCCGGGGCAGGTTATGTTCTGGATTCAAGATCTCAGACTGAAGTTTGACCAATCAGCTGAGAGCAAAGAAACATATAGGTGACGCAACTTATTCCCAGTGTCTGTTACAATGACTTCACCTTTTCTTCCAAATCCGGTGGACATCTCAGCGCAAATTGTTTGACGAGCACTTCGTAGAGAAAGAGTTTTTAGCCAGACAAAATCCCCTTGCCTTTCCTGATAGTTACTTGTATGAAAGATACAGATTTTCCACGGAAGGAATGTCTTATCTTTGCGAACTTCTTGAGCCACACATAAAGAATTTAACACGTCGAATTCATGCACTTACTGTACCGCAAATGGTATTGTGTTGCATTTTTTTGCAAGTGGTACATTCCTGCACGGTGGGTTACGCACAGAAGCTATAGGGGAAAACACGGTTTGTCGAACCATTCGTAAGGTGGTCCTCGCTCTGCAGGAGTACATGAATAGTTTCATTAATAGTGTTCCCCGGACATTTATCGGCCATGTCCATAAAAGAGGGCTTTTATAAAATTGCCGGTAAGATATATTGATAGGGTGACATCACATGAACAAATTTTTTATTTTTTTTAAAGCAAATTGCACAAATGTACTATACAATATAATATGTTAAGAATTATTTTAAATCTTTATTATTATTCTGTTAATCTTATGATAGGATTCCCTAGCTTTCTTAGTAGTACAAATACGTTCTATATTTATGTAAAATTATGTATATATGTATGTGTAGCCTATGTGTAATATAGCCTATTTTTATAATATATAAAAAAAATGTGCATGTATCATTTTTTATATATTATAAAAATAGGCTATAGGCTATATTACACATATAGGCTACACATACATACATAATTTTACATAAATATAGAACGTATTTGTTTAACTTACACATTAACAATCAGCAATCTTTCTCCAACAGTCTTCTCTTGCTTTGGCAGCAGAAACCGTATTGTTTCGAGCTTGAAATACATATTTAAATTCATCGTAATTCTGAATGATTATCTCTTGCTCCTCCGCGGAAAAATATATCGCTCTCGCTCTACCCGCGATTGGTTGTTCAGTGTCGACGTCACTCTTTTATGTGCACGCGCGCGTGGAGTAATCATAGCTTAAGGATCAAAGCCTGAGTTGACAAAGAAAGTTGATGAGCTGCATCATGGTACCAATAAAGCCTGATTACATCGGTTTGGTTTTGTCAACTCAAAACTAATCCTGTAACCCCGAGTTTGTTCAGCTACCTTCATGGTACAGGCCCCTGGTGAGATTCTGAAGTGTGTATACGATAAACACTTTACTATCCCATGAGGCCACGGGAGAGGATTTGTGAAGTGACACAACTGACGCTATAGGTCACATGATAATGACAACATGGCCAATGTAGAACGTCCAGATTACTACACACATTAATACTATATAGAAAGTACTTTTACCTACTCAAGAGAGTATGCAATCTGGAATGCAGAAATGGTATATATTTTCGCTTAAATTTTCCTAAAATGTAAAATTTAAAGTGCATAATAAAAATGGTTACATTACATTATGCTTAGAGAAAATTAAAGAAACTAACTTTTTTCTATTATGCACTATTACATTTTTTGGTGACTTTCTTTCATGTCAATTAAGCACATTTCCCTTCAAATTCATAATATTATTTAAACATTTACGGTATTCCTTGTGCTCTCTGTAATTTTTTCTGATTTTAAATAAAAAATAAATCATGGCATTACAATAATTTAAAACAATCTGTAATACACAATAGAGAACGAGAAAAGTAAAACACATATCCAGACACATTATGTTAATGAGAACATGCAGAGGAAATGTGCTTAATCATCTTGAAAAAAAAAAAATACCACAATACAAGATAACTGAAATGGTCCTAAAATAGGCTTCAATGCAAAATATAATGTCTTTTTTCTTTCTTTGGATTTTATAGTGAAACGTGCCGTTTGTGTAAGGTTTGCTCTGTTAGTATCTGATGTCTCGGGTCTGAGCATACGGTTCCAGTTGGTCCAGGTGAAGTCCAGCTGATCTCGGCACGACCCAGCTGCTACTCATGTGAACCAGATGGAGGGAGTTTTTTTGTGTATTCATCACTCACGGACATTTGGATGTAGTATTACCCACTCTACCAGCATCTGTACCCCACAACCACCTGCTCACCAGTTTGGACCAACACAGGGTTTCATTATGTTTGGCCATGAGTGTGATGAGGCAATATCGATAAGCACCTCTGATGTTAGCAGTCGGCAATCATCGAGGCCTAACAATGATCACAGCCTGTTATTTTGAATGGATCTTTTAAGTGAGCGAATATCTTTATCCTTCATCTTATAGTGCAAGCAAAGTAACATGCGAGCAGAGATACTGAATGAAGAAGAGTCAGTGAATGAATTTGAACAAGCGTTTCACTGGGGGGAATCTAAATAAAAACCACTATCTTGCAATGAGGAAATTCTCAGCTACAAGCTAGCAATTGTTATAAGCTTCAGTGTATTCCAGTGGGCAGGTCTGGATGTGTTTGTCCACTGGAATAGCTCGGGGAGATGATTGATTCTCTTCCCTCGCTAACATGTCTTGAAGAGCCAGAGGAGCGAGTGGGAGGAGCCAAACTCTGCTCTAGTAATAAATGAGGGAGGATGATTACAGCCTTTACTGTTATAACACACACCGCATAACTGGAGTGTGAAATAGAGAGACAAAACACGAGTGCAACAGAGGAGGTCAAGGAAAAGGGAAGGGAACAAAGATAGATACAGAATGTGTGATGTACAGCATTCTCTTACAGTCATAACAACAACCCCCACCTTTATAGAGAGGCTTTTCTTTCATTTCCTCTAAATAAAAAAAAAACTCTCAAACACACTCTGACTCAGCGATGAGTAAGGATAGATGTCTCACAGGAAAAAAAGGGTGGTAGTCTAGCTGGCGCTGCAGAATCAATAACTAAAAGTATAAAAGACTAAAAGTATAGCCACGATATTACTGCAATTTTGTGTGACTGTTACTCGGCTGTTTTCAGTCCTGCACGGCTTTATTAAAGCAAGCTTTATAAGACACACACTACCAATCATAAGTTTGTGGTCAGAATGATTTTTGGGTTTCTTTGAACGAAAGTAATCATTTTATTCAGTCAAAAGTGACATTAATAATGTCACAAAAAAAAATGTATTTCAATGAAATGTTGGACTTTTGATCTTTCTATTTATCAAAGAATCCTGAAAAAAAATTATTCCACAAAAATATTAAGCAATATTAACTGTTTTGATAATAATTAGAAATATTTCTTGAGCAGCAAATATTAGAATGATTTCTGAAGGATCATGTGCCACTGAAGACTGCAGTAATGATGCTGACAATTCCGCTTTGATCACAGGAATAAATTACACTTTAAAATGTATTCAAATAGAAAACAGATATTTTTAAAACTGTAATATTTCACAATATTTGTCATCTGCTCTGCAGATGAAGGTACGAAGACGAAAGGTTCCAATGTTGTTTAATAATATTCAACAAAGTATTATTAAATAAAGACAAGGCAAACACAACCATGCGTATACGAGCCCGAATAATGAACGTAAGAAAAGCAGGAACTTATGAAGGTGATAATCAAACACAGCTGAACCAAACCAACTCATAATGACGTGTGACCATGGAGACGGAAGACAGGCGGGAACTCAACCAAGGGAAAACATGTGATGAATATCAAACTAAAAGATCACTAAGAACGAACATAACTGAACCTAACCGTGACAGTATTGCAGTTTTTACCGTATTTTTGATCAAATAACTGCAGACTTCTTTTAAAAACTTACTGAACACAAAATTTTGAATTATATATAATTTAATAAAAAAAAAAAATTATTAGCCATCTGACAACTTTCCCTCTATATAGTATATGGCATGAATATTGGTTGACTACTAGTTAAGATCAAGCATTGATGTGAGCGCAAAAGTCTAGTAGTGGAACATTACAAGAGTGTGACAGGACAACTGTTTATCAGAACAAGGGTATGACAGTGTGCGAGAGCAGCTTTGTCACAGTATAACTCTAATAGTTTAGGAGCTGTCTTAAAGTCGACAGCTCTTGTAGCTGACGAAACGCATCTCTCCCTGATGTTGACAAGCCCAGAGATAGAGTTCTGAAACGTGCCGGTCTGCCCTTAATAAATAACACACATCCATATAAAATGATTGTGATTGTGTACGTGCAAAAAAAGAAGTTAAAAACAGCCTTGCCTCCCTATAATATTAGGGATTTCAATCATGTGTATTAATGAAGATTTTATGCAGGCTGATTTGATAAACAGAGAGGGATAAATATATTGGGAAAGCTTGTGCATCCCAAGCGAGACAAATAGTGGGGTAAAATGACATCAGTTGGTTGCGGGATACGGTGCTGCTGAAATAGGCTGTGAAATTGATTCCATGAAGTGAATCATGATTTAATCTGCCACAGACAACGAGGTATAAATATTTCCCAGTAAGGAATAAACGTTAACGCTTAAAGGCATGCGACATTTTAAGATGCGTTCTCAAGACTGCACTTGTACACGATGTGGGCACAAATGTTTAGTAATTATTGCAGGAATTTAGAATATTCTCATTGCTTTAAAGGGGCATTAAGTATTATTTTATTTTATTTCACATTAAAAGGCTTCACACCTAAAGAATGTATAACAAAACTGTTTAAAATGATGCAGAGAAATGCTGTAGAAAACAAACATGAAGCATCTTAACATTTAGTATAGTTAGTTTAGTTAAAAATAATCAAAACATGTTTTCTACAACATTTCTCACTATGAATATAAGGAAGTATTATATAATTTTCATTATTCTTTAATATACACCAATAAAACAATACACAATATATACACACACATACACATACACACACACACACACACACACACACACATAGATATAGATATAGATAGATAGTTACATGAAGACCACTGTAAATATGAAATTTTGAATCAAAATTCTGCATTGATTGAATGATTCACTGAAAAAGTTTGAACTGATAATAAACCAATCATGAAAATAATGACATACTTTTTAAAACAACTTAAAGCACATTATATTATTTTATATTTTTAATATTTAATATATTATTTTGAAACAAGTTGACCAGACAATTAGATATACAGAGATTTACTTAGAGCACCTTTAAATTTCATTCAGTTTTTGCCCTTAATTGCTGACTTTTCCCCAGGCTCTGTGCGAAAGTATGCTAGTAAAAAAAAAATAAAAAAAAAGTTTCTCAGTTGGAACAAAGTGAGAAACAATCCCCGCTGGACTGATTTTTCAGGGAGTAAATGAAGTCTGTAAAGCAAAAACTAAAACAAGCCAGTTGGATTTTCTGTGCCATCTCACTGATATTACTTAGTCTTTCGAATGTCACCGTGAAATTAATGGGACTGAAACCAGGCAATTAGAGCAAAGTCCAATTTTTAAGTACAAACTTGGACGCACACTCACTCTTAAGACGTTTGTGGAAGGCAGATGGATTATTTCCTCTGATTGTGCCCAAACGGGTCTGAAGTGAGTGCTAGGAAGGCATATTCTTACTATATACTGGACTCAGAGCTGATTGGCTGATGGGACAGAGTCTTCAGCGGCGAGTAAGTGACAGGATCAAAACCACAGATCAGACCACACACTTATTACACTGATGCCCCATAGAGCCGCATCTCTCAGTCCGGCCCATTAACCTGCTGTCAACCTAAACACACTGTAAAATAACAGTTTTCTCTGCTAGAATGAGATTGGAGGCCGTGGAGGCTGTGCTCAGAGTTCAGGGGAAAAGACAGCTGATAAGTTCTATTATAAATGATTGCATTAATAAGTTAACCAGAGTACAGTTTCAATAAAACAACTAAAAAGACTCACATCATGTAGCTTGGGAACCATAGCCTCATCTGCCTTAAATCGAACAAGCTCAGATCAGCTAAAGTCTTCTACTAAAGACAACATACGCAACCCATTTTAATGTCAGGGTTATAAGATGACATATATACTAATGTTCAAAAGTGTGGGATTGGTAAGATTTGATTTGATCATAAATACAGTAAAAAAATCTGTGAAATATGACTGCTTTCATTTTAATATAGGCTATTTTAAAATGTAATGTATTCCTGTGATGCAAAGCTGAATTTTCAGCATCATTCCTCCAAGTCTTCAGTGTCACATGATCCTTCAGAAATCATTCAAATGTGATGATTTTGTGCTCAAGAAATATTTCTTTTTAATATCAATGTTGAAAACAGTTGTGATGCTTAATATTTTAGTAAAACTGTGATACATTTTTTTCAGGATTCTTTGATGAGCAGACAGAACATCTTTTATTTTATTTATTTTTTATTACTAAAATATTTTAACTCAATTTAATGCATCTACGCTGAATAAAAGTATTAATTTCTTAAAAAATTTATAAAATGACTGACCCCAAACTTTTGAATGGTAGTATATATATATAGGAGTGAAACAAGACAAATGTGTTTAGAAAGATATTATTGTATCTATTGATTGGATTGTGAAAAGTGGTTTCTATTGGTGTTTGGAGGGAGGGGGTTACAAATAGAAGTATTTAAAAAAGTTGTTTTGGATAGATACGCATGTATTGATAAGGGAAAATAGGATCAATTTTGATTTCATGTTAACCTGAACTCCCTCTAGAGCGGGACAAAATCATGCATATGATGGACATCAATAATCTCTGATTTGAGCTCATTCTAATGATTGGCTGAAACTCAGAATGTCACTAAGGTTAACAAAACAATTTAATTAGAAAAGTTGTTGGAGTACATGACACTGAAGAGGTTGCACTTAAGGACTGTATTATAATGTGAATGCTTTAAAATAATTGCCACTTAAAAGCTCAGCTAGATTGCCCTTGTTCTTCAGAAATTGGTTTGATTGTTCAGAATATGATTATTTAATGAAGAATCCTCCCATTTATCAAATTTACAGCTTCGGAAAGGGAAACCGATTCCTCTGAGATTACAAAAGCCCAGTGCTCATCGCCAAGGGTTGAGCTGTTTATCTGCTCTGGGGTACATGAGAGGTTAGAGTCCTTCAGAGAGAGAGAGGCTTTCATCTCATTCTGCTTGTTATTATTATGATATGACCATGTTAGGGAAAAAAAAGCTCATTGCGAACTCAAAAGCATTTACGTCCTTCATCAATTTTGTTGATTAGAATATGAGTCTGGGAAAGCAATGAAGTCTTTCAGTCATTAGAATGTCATTTTAGAAATCTCAGTGTTAAAATGTCAGTGTGAAATGAGGCGACGCCGACAAAAAAGACAATGTCAAAATCTTAATTGTGCACTTTACTTTTAAAAGTCAACATAAAATCAAAGTGTACTTTCTTAATACATTACTAGTGTTTTTTGCGCACAATTAATCAGTGCACAATATTTCAAAGGAATGTTTGATGAATTGTTTTAATCAAAATTACTTTCCATAATTGTTTGCCTCAGAAGTAAAATGTGTTGCGAATGCAATGTCAGCCTCGTGTAATTTCAAACCAGTGTGACTTTCTTTCCTCTGGGGAACACAAAAGATTTTTTATTTTATTTTTTTTATAACTCGGTGTTCTTTTGTTAATACACTGAAAGTCAATGGGGTCCAATGTTGTTTAAAACCCAACGTTGTTAAAAATATCTTCTGTGTTCCATAAAAGAAAGAAAGTCCTACAACAACTTGAGTAAATGATGGCATTTTTCATTTTAGGGTGAACTATGCCTTTAAAATAATCAATCAAGTATCAATCTCACAGTACAAAAGTAACTGAAAACAACTCGTCAGAATCAAACCTCTGTGGTTTCCATCCCAACGTTTCCTATGTCACTAACAGGCAATGTTTTTTTCCCCAAGTGACGGATCAGAGACTGCAGTTCAAAGAGGTTTTAACTCTGATCCTTTACGTCCTGTTGCTTTGGCAGTGTGAGAATATGAGACCAAGACATTCCTCTGGGTATAAAGTATCCCGCCGGCTATAATGTCTATAAGGAAACAACTGATATCAATAACAATGTGATATCTTAAGGAGATCAGGAGTCACAAATCAGCCAACAAATCATGCACCAAAAACGACAAAGTACCATACAACACACACACACACACACAGTCCAGCTCTACTCTACTCAGATGGTGGATACATGTCCAGCGTAAACAGTCCTTTACTAGCGAAAGGATGTTTTATTCATGAGCTCAAAGCCAAATCCACACATAAACTATTATATTTCTCAACCCTCATTTATAGCTCTCATGTGCGACGCCCAGATAACAGGGGAAAATTGCCTGGAGGGCTGAGACGACACCGCGGGAAGTAACGCCGGCTATCATAACACCCAGCTGGAGGCATGACAGAGAAAGAGACATTTATCAACGCAGCAGAGGCACCTTTCAACACACGCCATGTACATCTCAATGCAGCCACGCACCTTCACCATCACTACAATGGCCGGTATTAAGATAGAAACTCAAGATATTCTGTAGGCTAACTGGAATAGCTGAAGCTCAAGATGAAAATACAAAGCACAACAGCTGTTTTTGCCATGCCCACCCCCACAAAAACACACACCTTTCTGTGTCACTGATCACTGTTTTTGGGAAAAGCATGTGAACAGAATGCTTACAGATTTTTCAGTGAAATACATTTTTAGAAAGGAAAAAGTGAAAGGGATTGTTCAACCCAAAAAAACATTTACTCACCCTCATGTTATTCCAAACCTGTTATGACTTACTTTATTCTGTGGAACAAAAGAGAAGATATTTTGAACTGTTTTTGTCCACATGCGGAAGTCAGGTGAGTTAGTCATACAGGTTTGGAACGACATGAGGGTGAGTAAAAAATTTTAATTTATTATTTTATTGAATTTTTTGGGTGAACTATCCCTTTAAGCAGACAGATCTGAAAATAAGCTTTAGATGCGTTGCAAAAGGTTCCCCGCTGTACATAATAGATGCCATGAAAAAGTTGTGCTTGTTTGCAGAGTGCTGAAATGCTATTTGTGAACCCATCCGCTGTCCATGGTGCTGAAAGAAACAGCAAGCAGAATCTCTTTTGAGAAACCCTAAAAGACAGTTTAACATCCTAATTACTCTTTCTTTTCAGTTGTGAGACATCTACATGTGTTTTTAACCCTTTTATTCAACGTTGTCGGTTCAATTTAGCTATTTACCAGCATTAAAATGTGCTCTGTTGGTCCGAACTTCAATATGTTTATATATATATATATATATACACACACGTGTTCACCAGAAATCATCCAACCCTCAGTTAGAATATTTGGCATTCAACTGTAGTTAGTGGGACCTTAGCATATGCACATTTATAATCCTATGTTTGTATGGGCTGAATCTTTAAAATATAACACTATCAAATCCACATATAGGGTGAATGAGAAATCCATTTTATCCACTTATTGTAATCTATTCATCTACACAACGATAAAGGTTTGATTCACACAAGGTTCCACATATAGTTTCACATTCACTTGCAGTGTGGTTATTCACAAGCACAACTACAGATTTGTATTAAACCTCTCAGCCAAAGAATACATCATTCACAGATTAACATTTCAGAATCGCCTTGCTTTTATTGCAAACAAACATGTGCTGTAAGGTTGCATTTCTTGTCCTTATATACCTGCAAAGGAGAGTCTGTTCATCTTCGGTGAAAGCAAAGACGCACTGATTGATATTTCCCCCAAAGAAACAATTGTTCCCTTCATAGACACCTTAATTTGCATCATATACGTAAAAAATGAGCACATCCAAAAATCACTTCACCTTAAAATCATCTGCAAAAGTATAAGGCATTAAAAAAGAAAAGAAAAACCAGCCAAAAATAAACAAATGTGACAGGTAAGCTGCAAGAAAAGTTTCCATTAAAATGTCACCAGGTCTGAAAATGACTTTCGGGTAAAGAAAAGACCAAAATAAAAGCAAATGCTTCGCTCGGTGACATCAAAATCACAAAACTCTCATGAACAACACCGCAAAATACAAGCAAAGCATATCTACAGCAAAAGTCTATGGCAGAGAACAAAAAAGGAAAAAGGGTTCAAAACAAATATCATCGTACATACGTAAAAATAGAACTGCCATGGCCATTTAAAAACCAGTTGCATGATTTCACACGAATGCAAGCACGTACTTGGCCAGTGTCACTCAGTACTGAATAGCCCGATAGGAATCACTGCATACTAAAAACTTGAGGTACGGATCGAAAAACGCCTCAAAACAACACTTTTTCAAATCTCAACGCTCAAACCCCAGCAAAAGGAGAGAGAAAAAAATAAAAAAAGAGCAAGTGAAAAGACAAAAAGGGTTACAAAAAGGCCTGGAAACGTACTCACCGAGTGGGAGTAAAATGTTGCGATAAAAATGCGTTATGGCACAAAACACAGTATGGCGAATGAAGCGCGTTCTCTCAGCCTGTGAGCCCTCGCTGCTGTCACGTGACTGCTCTGCTGCCTTGAGCGGCGGGAAGAGGAGCTGACAGGAGACGCAGTTAGTTAGTCCTTATCATTCCACACTGAGAGCCGAACTGTGATTCTCCCGTTGTATTTTTTACCGTCTCTTTTAAGGTTGCGGAGTTCCCATGATGTCAGACTCAACGTAACGTCTAAGGAGAGCCTCTCAACACCGTCTTTGTTGTTCTTGCTGTTCGTCTTTGTATTTTGTGGCGCTAAACACAAGTAATGTGAGGCGTGTGTGCACGCGCATGAGATATTACATCGCTGGTAATGTCATTAATAACGTCATGAAAGGCAGTTTTAGTTCTGTGTTGTTGTTGTTTTTTTTAACAGATGTTTATCTGATGCAAATAGCACCGTGCAGCATCAGTACATTCCTCCCGTAGCATTTATCTCGTCTAAATGAAGGGACAGTGTTCATATTTTAAGCCACAGACTCTTCATTGCCGTGTTTCTCGTCTTTTCTATATAAAAACTGATAAAAATAGGTAAATCACTATAAAAGGGATGCAATGAAACATTTAAAAGATCGAGCTAATTGGCAATCCGATGCCAAAGACAATTCCCTCATGTAGCCTACAATGAAAACACTGTTTTGTGCTAAAATCGATGCAAAACTGATTAAATGATTTTAACATAGATAGATAGATAGATAGATAGGATGTATACTTGTTTGATTTTGATACTGAGAATACACTTAAAAATACTAGCACTTCAGATATATAGACAGACAGACAGACAGTCATGACATGTATTATGACGTTACTATTAACTGCATAGGCAATATACAAAATTAACATGACCGACTGAATAGGAAAAACTGTTTTGTACATTTTTGTAAAAGCAACATAGAGCTAACATTGTGGTCAAAACAATAGGACACACACTTGTGAATATGGCTTCATTTTTCCTCTGTGTACCATAAGTTGTATATTTGCATTCATTTTTCATTCATATTTGGTTTTATTATTTGCATTTTGCAGTGTTGTTTTTCCTTGGCTCGCCACCCACAAGTTTAGATCCTAGCTAATTGGCGATATGATGTCAAAACCATTGCCCAGATGGAGCGAGAAAAATACAGTGTTCTGTAGCACTAACTAGTGTTATGATATTGCTTGTGATGGATGGATGGATGGGGTGTATAATTATTTGTTTGATTTTGATTTTGAAAATAAATTTAGCAACATTTGAAATGGTCCAGCACAACATCTTTATACACAGTGGCATGTTGAGGCTGAACAACCCATGCATAATACAGGCACTATGTGATAAAGTTGTTAAGCTTATCATGCCTGACCAGGTAGAACATGGGAGACACACTGCAGAGAACAGCTGAGGTTAAGGGCTGATAGGTTATTGCAGTCCTGCTTCACTTTTTTTATTTTTTCCTGAAGTTTCCGGAGCCTGAGTTGCCCTTGAGCATTTACTCTGATGGCATTGGTCCAAAAGCATTTTTTAGAAGACCAAGCCAAGAAATACATGCAGAGTCTTGGACTGTGCAAACACATCCAGTGATTTGATATTTTATTAACTCATTTCTACATGTGAAGCACTGATGACCACCCAGTCCACAGCTCATTAACGTAACCTTTACTTTGCCAATAACCACAAGTGTCATTAGAGGCAGTAAGATGCACAAATTGTTATGAGCTGTAATACCATACTGTCAGAATCAATCGCTAACGTACGTCCCTACGTAACGCTAACGAGTCAATGGCAGGAAATACACTGGCCAGAGCCACTGTTTATCACGCAAGGCATTATTGGCCTGCTCAAGAATTCCTCAGCAACCTCCACCTAGTGAAATATTAATCAATAAAAATGCGTATGCATTATTTATCAGCTGATTCAGAGCATTCAAGAAATCAGGCATCTTTCGGCGGTGCTCGTGTGCTGCAGTAAAATAGGAAATGTGTAAATATCAGGGATAGAGGGAAACGTGTGCTTTCTGTGTACATAGTGTTCGCTGACAGATCATACGTTATTGTGTTTGCTCTGTCGGCTTTATTGCAGCGCTGCAGCCCAATCCTATGATTCTTTTGTTTTAAATCAAAGAGTAACTGGATGAAATAGCAAATATTTTCAAATCTTTTTTGTAATGAAATTAACACGACGTCTGACAGCGCAACTAGAGCACATGCTTCCATTTCAGTTCATCAGAGCAGGCTTTATGCTTTCTAATCTCTATTGTTCAGAGTCTTCAACCAGACGAAGTTTGGCGCTTGGGAATATTTCTAAGCAATTATTTCAGAAATGCAATGATCTCAGCATATGCTTACGTAAGGCCGAGTTTTAGCACTAAGACTCCGAGCTGCCAAAGAACACAGCGGGTGAAACAGTGGCTCTTTGGTCAGCGGTTTTTATTGTTTCATGGTAGTTTGAGTTTATCACCATGTATGAAAAGAGATGAAATTTCTAAAACGCAATTCTCTGCATGGCCAAAGCCCAGCCGGTGGCCTGCATAGAGTAGCCGGATGTTTTTCCTGCGCTGATTTATATGCAATATTAACTTCATTTCCTTTATTGCCACATAAGATGATTCTTATTTTCTAGCTTACTGCCTTTCAACACAGAGTTGGAGTCATACAATTGTTTACTATAGTTAAAGAACAGATTGATGATTCATTTTTAGAAATGCATGCCTAGCACAGGCAGATGGCTTCTTCTCCGTAGGGGTGTTTGTGTTTGTTTTATTGTTTATCTTGCTTACCAAGTTGCTTTTTTCTCACTTAAGGGAGTTCTTAATGTTTTCTCCTCACTGTTGGCCCCGTTTTGCTCTCTCAGGATTAAGGTACGGGTTCTCTGTAAAGATTCTTCATGACAACACCATTGTTAAGAGCATCACATTTGTAAATACCATTCAAAATTCTAAATAATTTGACATTTTACTGTTATTTTGAGACATAGGTGGCCTGTTGGATCCGGTTATTTGCTCACTGGCGGAGGACGATAAAGCAGGTCCAGCAGTAAAAAGTGTCACGGATGCGACAAATGGGGGCTGGCGTCACCTTCACCTCCCCCTCCACATGGCCTTGAGATCAGCAGGGTGATGTTTCCAGAGCCGACTAATCTGTATTAAACATGGATGCCGCCAAACTCGCTGCAGTGAAGAGAGAGGGCTTGGTCCTATGTCTGTCTGGAGGAAAAAAGCGTACGTATTAAATGTTAATAAACGACTGCAAAGACACAAGCCTGAAGGCATCTCCCTGGAGCAATACGAGCAAAGCCAATTACGTCCGCCAACTCAACCTGCACCATTGGACCATCATGGGAAATTACAATGACTTGACCCTTTCGATTGTCATTTAACTTACACTTCCTTAATTGACTCATAAAATTTATCTTATCTGTTAATGGCCTATTAGTGTCGTGAAATAGAAGCTCAAGGGAAAAAGCGTCCAAAATGCACCAGGAATAAATATATTGAAGTTTCCCCCACAGTTCAAACTGAGACATTTATTCCAAACAAACATATTTTGTCTGTCCTTGATCTTAATGTAAAGACCATCATGTCCATCAGTCTTTACCAACTGAATAATGTCACCAACTAACCCATAAGTTAGCAAATTTATGTGAGTCAGTGTGTAGCAGAGTGCAGGTTTGTGCAATTATGATTTATGACATGCAGTCTCTTGTTTTTTCCTATAATTTCATAAAGACAAAAAAAAAAGACAAAAAATTTAATGTAAAATATCAAATTATCGAAAAATAATGCCATGGTAATACAATGGTAAAATAATGCTACTATGGTATTTAATATAATGCACACTATTGAGCCGTATATTTGCATGCTTACTGATGTTATGCAGTAAAATATAATTCTCATCACTGATATTATCTAACAATTTTTGTGAATATATATATATGTGTGTGTCTTTTTTTTGTGTGCATTAATATATATATATAATGCACACTATTAATCCGTATATTTGCATGCTTACTGATGTTATGCAGTAAAATATACACATCACTGATATTATCTAACAATTTTTGTGAGTTTTCGTTGCAAAATAAATAAGTCTTAAATGGCAATTTTTCTAAATGTTCAAAACTAGTTATTATTTGGGTTGCAATAGAGCAAGTATGACTTCAGATCCCAGAAGACTAATTCGCCGCTGGTTTCTTCGAGATTTTCCTAAGGGGTTTTATTATTTATTTATTTTTGTAAAATTTGTGTGTGTAATTTACTTTGTAGAACAAAACGTCAAAGTATCGTCAAGTTATGTTTACCATAGACTCGGGCTGCACAATATATCGAAATGTATATATCGCGATATGCATATCGCAACAGCTTGCAATATCTGGTCATGAACAAAAGACAAAGAGAAAATCACTCACTGCTCTTGGCTGAATAACTTTTGTAGCTTTAATAGGAATCAGTATATATTTAATTCATACAGTGAAAACTAAGCAGTGTTTTATTTTTACATTTGATTATTCAGTTTCTGTTGTTAAATAACCCTAAAATAATCTGAAACCCTAAACCCAGTGGTTTACGCTGATGTTAAAATAACACTTCTTAAGCCCAATTTATACTTCTGCGTCGAACTTAAGGCCAATTTATACTTCTGCGTCGAGTGTACGCCGTAGTGTACGTCGTAGGCTACGCACGTAGGCGACGCCGTCGTGAGCATTTATACTTCTGCGAATGTCTGTGTTGCTCTGCAGTTACACCGCCGAAACGCTAGTTGGCGCGGGTGGGTTTTAATGTTCCAGTTCCACTGTGTTTACATTCCTCGCGGCTATTTTGAGTTTAGGTTTCTACGAGCAATGGCGACTGAAGGAGTCATACAGATGGCTGTATTTCCGCACTTCTTCAAGCAATCTCTCCGTCACTTGGTCTATTTCCATGGCTCTTCACTGATCTTCGGAATTTAAAAATGGCGGGCGGGCGGTGCAGAGTGCAGAAGATCATTCCGGAAATGCGTAGGAGGAAACGCGATGCTATCCAGCCGACCAATCACAGATCTTGCGGTCCGCGTCGCCGCGACGCGTAGTTACATTTTTGAGGAGGTGCGCGTCAGGGTACGGCGAAGGGTACGACGTATGGTACACGTCAATGCGTATGCTACGCCGTACCTTCTACGCGCACCCGACGCAGAAGTATAAATTGGCCTTTACGCCATAGCTACGTCGTAGGCTGTGTGTAGCGCGCGTACCCTTCGGCGTACCCTGACGTGCACCTCTCCAAAAATGTAACAACGCGTCAACTCTACGCGGACGCAAGCGCTGTGATTGGTCTGTTGGACCGCTCCCTCGGGTTTCACATGCTCCCTCTGCGCGCGTGAACGCGGACAACGACGCAGAAGTATAAATGAAAACCAACGCGTTGCCTACAGCGTAGAGGCTCCGGCGTAGGTCCGACGCAGAAGTATAAATCAGCCTTTATGCTACAGTAAAACACTGCTGTTCACTTTCAGAAGCTGTAGGGATGTTTTCTTCTCACAAAAAGAATGTGAAACACGTATGTAGGTTATATAATTTTAAATAAATAATTTAAGTTTATTTTACACACTTAAAGCATTATCGTATCGCATATCGCATTTTTCTTCAATATCCTGCAGCCCTACCATAGACCTTATTTTACTCATAAACTGATAAACCCCTTAGGAAAATATCAAAGGAACCAGTGGCGAATTAGTCTTCTGGATTCTGACTTCATACCTGCACCACTCTATAATCAGTTCTGCAATATCCCGTTGGGACAGAAGTCATAATGCAAAATGAAGAAGGATTTAGAGGATCTGGGATGTGTACTGTAGCTTGCATCAGTATTGCTTTAATAAGTGTTACCTGAGGGAATCTAAACAAATAACCTTTAAAAAAAAGAGGATGGGGCTGGTGAGATGAGGCCACACTGAATGAATGATTTATAAAAAAGCTTACAAGAAAGTTGAAAGAGTAAAAAAAAACCCAGCACAAGCCAGTCTTACACTCTTCTGAAGTGCGTTATACTTGCAGTGCAGTGCAGCAATTGACTTGTCCCTCCCTAAACTTGCACCAACGATTGCGACAAGACAATTTGAACCTTCTGCAAGAAAATCCTTGTATTACATTCGAGACCTTCTCAGCCCGACAGCCCCTCCAGATGTCTAACGCTTCACACCGCTCTCGTTCACTCTGACGCACGCCTCTTCCCAACGCCACGCTTTGGCCCTGAGATTCCACTGAAAGACGTCGTGCTCTTAAGCTTGTAAATTAGAGTGCTCTGGTTATGACAGTTTTCATCAGACGCGTCACACTAAATTGCATGTGAAATGTGCTTGATGGTCTTCACTTTGCTCCTGGTGGAGATTATTCCACCCCAGTGGATTCTCTCTCGATCGACCCTCCAGTGCCTCTCTATTCTTTCTCTCTATTTTCTGTCTTCTCGTTCTGACAGTCTCTCCAGCTTTGCTTTTTTCTTTCTGACAGATGCAATTCTTTGCTCAAGGAAACAGGTGACCCGCTCTCCCATGGCTCTGCCAATCAAATAGTGAGAGATGTGGCAGATTCTTTCCCTTGTAATCATTTTTTATTATTATTAAATTATTTACAGCCTTTAGAAGACCCCTGTAGTTCCATTGTAGACGTGTTTACGTCAATTTCAAACCGTTTGCAACCTTTACCAAAAAAAGTACAGTTTAAAAGGTTCACCTAAAAATGAAAATTCTGTCATTCATTTTCTGAAGAGACTCGATCGCTTTCTGTGATGAACAGAATTAACGTATGCCTTTATTCACATTTAAACATTGATCAGCAAACATAAACAGAAGCTCAACCGAACCTGCTTGACGTGCGAGAACGAAGCTCATTGGCTCTTGAGGAATTCAATCTGTTCATCATGTAAAGCGATCGAGTCTCTTCGGAAAATTCGGACTAAACCGTTCAACTCATATGGATTAACGTTACGATCTCTTTATAAACTTTGAGCTTTATTTGTGTTCCGAAGATGAACGAAAGTCTAACGGGTTTGAGAACGACATGAGGGTGAGTTTTTCATTTTTGGTGTGAACTATCCCTTTAAGGTGTTTACATGACTTTACACTTTCTGGTGCATAATTGGTCATCCGCAAACATACTAAATTATTTACATTGGATAAGGAAAAGGCATAGTTTTGGATGCAGATTTGACATCAACAATTGTTTGACTTGATTTAGTAACAAATGCCACGGCAGGGCTGAGCAATGCATTGCTCAATGTTCTGTTGGCACATATCTGATGCGAACGCGTCTTTGATGTGCATATTAGAGAGCATGGGAGCAATCCTTTGCAGACAGATCCCAGAAAAATGGAATCCCATCAAGCAGATGTGTTCACATTCCTAATGGAAATGAAGCGAGGCTTTTTCTCCACTGATATTTAAGCAGCCTTTCCCCACAATATATAATTTATTGTACGCGTTATGTTTTTTACGCGTTTTATAATGTTTGCTGGAGACATGTGGGTGTGACCGGTGGATAATTAACTAATTACTTGGTAGTTGCTCTATGCATATCCTGCCTCGTAAACTCATTAAATTGCTCTTTTAATTGAAAATAAACAATGAATAGCAGCTGCAAGTTTTAAAAGACCTGGCTCGGCTCAGTTTATGGTGGAGTGATGCTTCAGTCCATTCAAAGCCAAATGTGGGATATTCCTACTTAATCCCTTTGACCTCCGAGCATAAAGGCGTTCCATTGTCTGGCACTCAGAAGATGATGTATAAAGACACGGCAATGCCACCGTTGGCTCTGCAGGTGTTCGATCGTCAACAAAAGAAGTGTCCTGGCAACCAAATTGCGGATAAATTATGCTATGCACATGTGCGATTATCAACAAAGAGATTCATTCACCGTGTGACTCCGCAAACGTTTGCTCAACAGCTTTTGTTGTCATGTCGCATTTCATTTGACTAAAAGTGAATGTTTATTATTATTATCTGCATGCATACTTCTCTCTGGGTACAACCATGTTTGCGTGTATTTTTCTGTCTTTCTCTTTTGTTTTTTGGCCAGAACAACTGTTCTAACACAATTTTAATGAAACCTGCTGAAAATCTAGGAAACTAAATGGAGCCATCTGGGTGTTTGAAATAATTTTTAATAACAATCACTTCAAACACTGTTTTGGGGTAATACTAAATCACTCTCGCCTGATACAAGTGCCTCTGGGCTTATTGGATTTCTGTTTTCCGTAATTGGCACGGCTTTTTGGTTGCAACTCTCATAAAGGCACATCATCTAGGCATATCAGTGCTTTTTAAGGTTTGAAACCAATCTCTCTACTGACACACACATCCCTTAATAGTGCTGAAACTAAAACATGTTTGTACGAATCCAATTTGTGCAATTAAATACACAATACACATAATTTCTGTCTTCCAGAGCGTGCGCACCATGCTAAGGCCAATTGTAGTTTGGTTAACTCATATGGGCGAAGCTTATACAGTCACATTATCTAGGTTTTTTCATCCAACTTCTTAAAAACCAGGGCTGCGTTTCCAAAAAGCTTCGTACGCGAAAGTAGATCACAGAAACCACTGGCACCAATGGTCTCTACAATCTGCTCAGGCTAATGATGTTTTGGGAAAATGCAGAACAATTTCAGTCGGACTAAAAAGTTTTCACATTTTAAAAAGACATTTCTGCTTCAGTCTGACTGAAATTGAACTTTTAAAGTACATACACAGTAATGCTTTGTATTAATCTGGTCTTCTGAACTTCCATCATTTAAATTATCTTTTATTTATTTTAACATTTGGGCAAGTGGGGCAAAAATGACATTCCCAAAATAAAAAGGTTGCTGCTCACAAGTCATTCTGAATAGACACATAACCAACATACTCAGAAAGCCAACACTTGAGAGTTTACAGTTCAAGACTTTAAGACTTCAAATTATTTTGGAGATATATATACTCAGACATAAAAACAAACAAACAAAAACAAATTTTGAATATATATATATTTTTTAAACATTATTTGGCTGTGATGTAGCAACTTAGAAACACGATGTTGAAGCCACGAGTATGCTTATGCCTCATTTCAAATCTGAGAATGTTATATCTAAAACTATGAATTTATGAAACATTTTCTAAGACCATGTCATGTCGAGTTTTTAGAGAAGGCTGATAAGATGCTAATTAAATATAATTTTTTTGCCCTTTAAAAACCTAATTGCAGTCTATTGTCTAATGTCTGGCGAGGTGAACTGCTCCATTCATGTTTCTATTGTTCTCACTCAACAAACCTTTCTCGCCAGAATGAGACTTAATCTTCATTATTCTTTTGTTTTTATTCAGCCATTATTAGTTTATTCTGGCATTACATGGCTTTGTCCATCTTTGATCCCACTATATCTTAAATAAGCCACTGAAAATTCTGCATTAAACTTTCTGGTTCATGCGACTTTTATACCAGCTTATGTAGAAGACTACATAAATATAATTTCCTTGTAGAATGGACACTAGTTCATTATTAAAACCCCATGCATTTCCCATAATTCACTTGGCTGCGCTTACATAAATGGCCTGTAGGGACTCACTGAGATCTACTTCATGAACAAGCCTGTATATTATCAGAATGATTCCGGCGAAAGGGGACATGATTATTGAGGCACAGGAGCTCAGCAAAACCTATTTCCTGAACAGATGAACGGATCGTTACATTTATTTATTTATTTTTTCTCGACTCGTCTGATTTGGTATCCAGTCCAATGCGCTTTTTTAACCGGACGGCACACAGAAATGCATTATCAAATCATCAAGCCTCCAGATTGAGAAGTGCATGTTAATTTCCCTGAATAAATCATTCATGACGAGCTACGTGAGCTTTTGACCTCCAGTGTGTGAGAACATGTGGCATGTTCTCCAGCCGGCATCAGAATCCACCATAGAGACACGCAGAACAAAGTGGTGCATGATGGGCAAGAGCTGTCAAGAGTTTTCTCGATTCTGAAAAAAGGAGAGAGAAATCGGCAGATTTTTTTTTTTTTTACGAGCTTAAGCTACAGTATCTGTGCTGAAGGAGCCAAGTTGTCAGAGCTATCCTACATAATGCCTGTAATTTTCTTCTTTAACAGCCCATAAACAGTCGAATCAATCTCAATTAGCAGCGTTGAATCTTTCATTAGTTGGCACTGTCCATGAACAGGGTACAAACTGGGTCAGAAACTCAAAGTGTTGGGGTTTTCCCCTCGAGATCAAAGAAAAGAAGCACCGCTTTTAGAAGAATTTGATCCTCACGAGGTCAAACTACACATTTTTTATTAAATGTTAAATATATTATACGTTTTTATAATTTAATTTGTATTATAAAATTGTTTTATTCATTACAAAATGACATTATACAATCATAATAATAAAAAAAAAAATATATATATATATTTTATCATATGGTTTGCAATGCTGTTATCGAAATTTATCTCGTCCAAATTCAGTTTAAAAGCCATATAACAAAATAGAATAACATTATTTTAATAAAACACATGGGACAGTACCATATTCACAGAACATACCTGTTATACTGAGGGAGGATCCTTTAACAGGCTTCATTGTGAGGATCTCTGAGAAATTCTTCACATCCTGAAGTCTTCAACACCTCATTCTCAGGCTTCACACTCGAGAACTGAACCTAATGACTGTAAAGCAGAAATAAGTGAGAATGTGTGAATCGTTATAAAGGGAATTAAAGATCCCTTAAAAAACCTACTATAAAAAGACTCTGGATAATCTTTGCATACTGTGGTGTTCTTGGTTCATACTTAGGTCTCTTTGTATCAGGAACCATGTTTGCGGGTTGTTTTGGGTTCAACAGTTTTGGAGGAATTTGAAATGTTTCCTTTGTTTCAATGTTTCATTCTCATTGAGTTCATATTGAGATCTCTTACTTTGTTTGCAGACTTAGTATCTTGGTAAATTTTGAGAAGTCTTCTGAAACTTGAGGGTCTTAAAGGGTTAACTTAATTCACCTAAAAATTCTTTTTTTTCTTTTTCTTTTTTTCTTCTTTCAGCCAAACACAGTTGGAGTTATATAAAAAAAAATATCCTGGCACTTCCAAGCTTTATAATAGGAGTGAATGGTACCTTAGATTTTGAAGCCCAAAAAAGTGCCTCCATCCATCATAAAAGTAATCCATACGACTGCAGGGGGTTAATAAATGCCTTCTGAACTGAAGCGATGCGTTTTTGTACGAAAAAAAAAAATCCATATTTATAACTTTATAAACTATAATCATTAGCTTCGGGTAACGGCCGTACGCAAGTTTAGTTCGGGCGGAAGAGAGACCTCTGATGCATCGCTTCACTTTAAAAGGCATTTATTAACCCACCGGAGCCGCATCGATTACTTTTATGACGGATAGATGCGCTTTTTGGAGCTTCAAAAACTCAGACTCTATTGACTACAATTTTAAAGTTTGGAAGAGCAAAGATTTTTTTTATATATAACTCTGATTTTGTTTGGCTGAAAGAAGAAAGTTATATAAACCTATGATGGCTTGAGGGTGAGTAAATTATGGGATCTTTTTAATTTTTTAGGTGAACTAACCCTTTAACTTGTTCTCCACTTAATCTCCCTTCAGACTAAGGGAAACAAAGGCAGAAAAATAAAAATAAAAATCACTTTCCGCTTTGATTGCATGGAAAACAGCAGCTTGGGCATTCATCACATTTTCTGTTTCACAGAAGTACACTTAAATGCTTAAAATGCTGACCATTTTCATTTGTTTTGAACAATCCCTTTAAACCCCCAACACACTGATACTTTTCTAAAGAAAAAAGTATTATGGTTTATGGTAAAAATGTTATGGTTTTATAACGTTTAAGGTCTTTTATTGGACTCTAATTGGAACGTTTATCTTTAAGAGGGAGGGTTTTTTTCTCAGTAGGGTGTGAGAGGCAGGTGGGATTCTCTATGGTGATGGTTAAGTCATGTATCTTTGCAAATTTCTCCACTCAATGTCAGTGGGCTATAAACGATTCCAGCATGCATTTCATCCCATAAATATTTATCACATGGAGCTAGAGAGAAGCTGCAAGAGGGGGAAAAAAAAAAAAGTAAAAAGAAAAAGATGAAGCGATGAGGATTGTGCTGGAAGAGTCGTAGAGAGTGAACACTGTTAGTTTGTCATGCTCGGGTGGGCCGGTTCCCTGTAATTACTGTGTACGCTCTGAGAGAGATGAACCGGCCACAGCCAGATGGCTCCAGACATCAGGGGGCCGCGCAATTCCACACGGTCTTCTCACACACATGGTCCGGCATTATCCAAAACAAATTGGACTGAGCATTATGGTGTCAATTAGGAAACCAAATACTAGACGTTCTTCTAAAGATCATCATGGCTGATGTTGTTTTATTTGAGCATCACCCACCAGTTCTGCAAACAATAAGAAGTTGCAGCTCAGATTTATCTTGATTAACATATTTCCAGATCAGATGTGAACGGTTACAGAAGTATTAAATGATTTGTCTGGAATAACACAGAGAGAGCTGAGTCAGTCTCTAGGGTTCAGTAAAATAAGCACATAGTCTATTTAGAAAGAGGTAAACACTCTACACATCCAACAGCCCCGATGGAGCTCAGACAGTAACAGCCTCATGTCAAACTAATTGAGCTGGTATACTGAGACACATTGTGGGTGGTGGACTGTTTTCATCAGCTTCAGCTTCCTAAACGTTTAGAGTATAAAAAAGCATATAAATATATAGAATAATGCATAATACATCCATTACATATAATATAAATAAAAAATTCTAAAATATAATTTGATTATATATATATATATATAATATATATATATATATATATATATATATATATGTGTATATATATATGTATATGTGTATGTATATATGTGTATATATATATATATATACATGTGTGTGTGTGTGTGTGTGTATGTATGTATATATATATATATATATATATATATATATATATATATATGTATATATGTGTATATGTATATGTGTATGTATGTGTGTGTGTATATATATATATGTGTGTGTGTGTGTGTGTGTGTGTGTGTGTATATATATATATATATATATATATATATACACACACACACATATATACATATATACATATATATATATATATATATATATACATACATACACACACACACACACACACACACACACACATGTATATATGGTATTTTTATGCTTCAGTAGAGTGGAAAGTTACATACAGCACCTTTAAATACATTATATTTTAATATGTGTAAAAGTAATACACACACACACACATTTATATGACTATTTTTCTTAAAAATTCTATATGATTTGTTGTAAAGTGATCTCAAAGTGATTGAGTCATTAATGTGTGAAAAGACCAAAACTTATTCGCCTTGTAATCTTGAACATTTTGAACTTATATCAATAAATAAACTTGGCCTTGGCAGCACTGTTGGTTTGAGCCAGTGATTTCATTCCTAAAGAAAGCTATAACTACATCAAAGACACACACACATACACACACACACACACACACACACACACACACACACACACACACACACACAACACAACTCTGGTTTCGTTATGCATGCGTTTCACAGAATAATATGCCACCTCCTGCACACTGAAATATAAACATTTTGAACTCGAGCAAGCACATCTGACCCAACAATTTAAAAGTATAGACTTTAAAACTTTTTTTATGCATGCATGAAGAAAAAGTTTTCAGCCTCACCCATCTCTAATTTTAATTTTAGATCAGACATCAATGCATCATACTGGTGCTAATGCCTCAGCTCTTTCAGTTAAGTTCACCTGCTGTGAGAGCTTTCATTTATAAAATTAATTTTAACCCACTACAATATGCTGCACACTGCTGGATTCTTGCTGCTAGGTTGAGTTTAGGAAGGTAAGGTGTCTCTCTCACTAACAGCCCTTGTTAAAATCAAACCTTTACTAAAGAAAGCTCAGCTGGCTTTGAGAGATGAAAGACAACTGCACCAAAGTCCCAGCATTCCTCCAGCTGAGGCAGTTACCCACACCAACTCCTCTCTCCTTCTTCAAAGGTTCTGCCCTTAGCAAACAGCAAACGTGACGCTTGGGACACTTGTCCGTCAGCATGGCACTTCATTTGTTTTCTTCCGGAATTTGGCCTTGTCTTCCCAAAGCTCCCTCGGCCCAACAATCCAGCATGTGTGATTCTGCTATAAACATGTTTTGTGGTCTTATCGCCATTGTCATATTTACAGGGATTTGTGCTCTTTACCTGACAGGATTAAGGATTATGATACATTAAAATGTATCCCCATATGTACATGAATGCTGATAGTGGGATTTCCTGTTAGCGAAACACCTCCACTTTGGTTATTGAATTCAAAAGGACGCTGTTTAACATGCTGGTGTCAACATGATGCTCCCATCGAACGCAAGCAGAGCACAGAGGAACACGTTTTTTCACACAATACAGCTAAAAGATACTTTCATTCAGTACTATTTAAAGATAAATTCCAGATTCAAGTTAAATTCTTTTAACAGCATTTGTGATGTAGGTAATGTTTACCACACACACACACAAATCCACTCCTCAGTTTAGAGGAGAGGAGAGGAGAGGAGAGGAGAGGAGAGGAGAGGAGAGGAGAGGAGAGGAGAGGAGAGGAGAGGAGAGGAGAGGGTAGGGTAGGGTAGGGTAGGGTTGGGTAGGGTAGGATAGGGTAGGATAGGATAGGGTAGGGTAGGGTAGGATAGGATAGGATAGGATAGGATAGGATAGGATAGGATAGGATAGGATAGGATAGGATAGGATAGGAGATGGATGGATGGATGGATGGATGGATGAAATGTAACAGATGTTACCTCACTCCCGTGGCCTCAAGAGGCACGCTAGTGGCTGCAGTCTTTAACGTCCTTGCTAGCGCGTGCGCCTCCCACGCCGGAGACCCCGGTTCAAGTCCCGCTTGGAGCGGGTCAAGTAGGACCGGTTACATTTGGTGCCGTGACCTGGATGGGAATGAGGTTTAGGGGGGTGAGTGTAACGGACATAGTGCGTGTGTGTGTAAACCTCACTCCCCTGACCTCAAGGAAAGGTCTTTAAGGTGATGATGCACAGAGCAATTTTTTGGGCATTGTTGCTGGGCAATGTTGCCGTCAACGGGCAACCAGATGAGACACAGGGCCCATGACCGATCTAAATTATCCAGATATATATTTATTTCCCATTTTCAATGGGAAAGTGCCCAAGCAACAATCGCTTGGCAAGATTGCCTAGCAACATTGCTCAAAAAGTTGCCCTGTGTATCATCACCCTCAGTGTAGTCCTTGTTAGCACGCCAGCCTCCCACGCCGGAGACCCCGATTCGAGTCCCGCTCGGAGGCGGGTCGAGTAGGCCCGGTTACACAGTCAAATTCACAGAAATGAAGTCGGTAATACAAAACCAGAGGATCATCCACCTAGAAAAGTAATTACAAAAACATTGACAACAGCTCAAATTATAAACATTGCTTTTCTAAATAGCATAATTTGAGTTCTTGTCTTTTACTGAAACCATTCTTTGCTTTTGACAATAAATAAAAAAACCTGAGAAAGGTGAGTCAAATGAAAATGAATTGTCTTTGATAGCCAACATTATGGCACAAATGCTGCTGATAGAGCTTAAAACAACTGCTGCTGTTGAAGCAGGTAAACTAAAGCTTGTATCAGCGCTTTTCTTTCCCCGTCTCGCTGCTGCTCATGCAGTGAAACCCCTCCTCCTTCCCATCAGCCCCCCTCGTCAGGTACTCTCCGGAATGCCAATTTATTGCCCCCGTGCCATTCCATGATTGTACAAATTCATTCTGCTTCCAATTAATTAGGACGAAAGAATACCAGAGCGAAAAGCAACTCCTGAGCCCTGGATTAATTGAAGTCAGCCACTAACACGCAGCATTTCTCAAAATAACTCGGAATGTCACATTCTGATGAGTGAAATAATTGGATGTAAGGACTTGAGGTAAACAAATGGTGGAATGCATATCACAACATTTCCATGGAAACTACATGACAAAAGCAGGACAGGTTGCCAAAACAGAGAGTCGCGAAGCCGTTTTCCGCTCTAAGGCTTTTATGTCCACCATCATCAAGCTAATTGCTGTATCTGCGAGCTAATGTTCCCATTCAGACGTCGCTATAATAGCCCTTCACTGTGGCAGTCCGGAAAAGAGACTGTCATTAGAGACAGGAAGAATACTTCATGAATCATGACCTTTGTTTTCTTGATACCTTCAAGGCCACTTCATATACTTTTTCTTGTGTCTTATTGTTTATGCATGTTTCTTTAACTATGTGCATTAACCCTGGGGATTTAAATCAAATAAACCCTCCTAACACTTTTTATTCTAGTTTCATTAATATGCACTAACAATGCATAAAAGAATAGTTTGATGCGCAGTGGAAACAAATGTCACTTCCACTATGCATCAAAATGACATTTTTAACATTCTTAAAGTGGACAACTCTTTTGTCTTGGTTAATTAAACAGCTAGAATGCAATGTATCCTGAATGCACACAATTTTTACATAATCTGAGTTTATTGTGTAATGATTGCACATCTACAATTTGTGTAAGAATTGATAAAGCATGTTTACACCTTTAGCACCCCAAATCAAATGCCTATATGAATTACCACTGCCACAAAATTATTATTTTTTATTTGCCACTTTTTTTTTTTTAAACTAGTCCCTGTCTATTTGTCTGATTCACATGAAATTTGAAGCAAGAAAACTTAAAATGGTCCTAATCGAAATAAAACAATTTAATAGTTTAGCACAGGGATAACTAAAAGTTATCGTCAACCAAACTCCTTTGACCTAAAATATTTACTTGAAATACCCACTGAGATTTTAAGTTAATATTTAAATAATTTAACAACACATTCGCATATTCACAGTTTTATGATGTCGGTTAATTAAGGAAGCTTGTATCCGGCATGTAATAAAAAAAACTTTTTTTCCTCACAATTGCGAGTCTCAGAATTGCGAGATTTAAACTTGCAATTGCGTGTATGATAAAGTCATATCATGTATAATTGCGTGTATAATGAGATATAATGTCGCAAAGTTTTTATCTCACAATTCTGACTTTATATCATGCAATTGTGAGTTCATATACTCACGATAACTTTTAAAAATAATTTGTATATTTGAATTAAAAAAAATTATTCAATGTAATAAATTCAATGGAGAATTCATATTAAAATGTGATTTTTACATTTTATTTTTAAATGATTTATTGCAATTTTCATTTTTATGATTTAATTATTAGCCTGATAATCAACTCACTTATTATCAACTTTTGAGAAGCCCTGGTTTAGCAGATTTGATCAGAAAGATGTATTTATAGGTGTGTTCCATCATAACTAATTGACCTGTATCTTGAGATTGAAAAGTCCAAACCTCTTAAAATTTGGTACACATGAATAAAATGACATTCCTATGATGCATGCCAAATTTCACCAATTTCCAATGCTAGGGGGTGCTATAATTGAAGAAAATCGAAACTTTTGAACTGTGCGTTGACATTTACCCCAATTGAACTATATTAAAAGCATCAGCAAGATCAGTTCTTACAAATCATTTTTGGTTATTTTCTTTCTCCTGATAACTGCTTTTTGCTATAATACCTTTATCATTTGCATAGTGGCTGTGCGTTCTGGAATCTTCTCTGGCCTCACAACCTGGACTCCTCTTTCCAGCGTCGTTGCTCCAGTTGTTCTCAAACATATGGCGCACAGCGCAGTTCAGAAGGAAGTAAAACATCCACTCTTGGAAGTGCAGCCCCACTAATCACGCATGCCTGGTCGGGGTTCTCAGCGGCTGGTAAAGTGGCAGGTCTGCTAGTGTTTTGTCTGATCAGAGGAGCATGAAATTGGTCCAACTGAAACAAAGTGGAGATTAATTGGGCGTGGCTACACAATATTGTTCCACCAAGTTTTAATATCCTCATTTAGGGGCTTTTAGCTTTGCTGAGCTTCAGAACCCGTTCGATGCGCACACTTTAAAAAGCCGAGATTCGGTTAAATGCCAAATGCTATGTAAGGTATTAAGTATTTATGGGTTTATTCTCTCAGTTCAACCTTCCCTCTGGAGTTCATTACAGTAACCACTTTATTACTTCCCGGTGACATCAGAAGTGCCCTTCTGCTGTTTAAAGTGCTCTTCTCTCTATGCATTCTGTCGTTGTTGCGAGCTTTTGGTTGCCATAGTAGCATGCCATGAAGTTTCATTCAGTCTTTTTTTCTGTACTCAAACATGTTAACCATTACTAAAGAGCCTTCATCCTGAACTAACTGATCAAACAAGGTTCATAGCTACTGTCAGTCAACTGTGGCCACAAAGTGTTCTGTTTATACAAGTCAGAAAGACTCTCAGGGAGATGATTATATTCATATATTCCATAAAATGAAAATCTGACAAAAATTGGTGCCCTTGATTGATGCAATGAGCCACTCGTATCCTCAGAGCTCACTCACATTGGAAAACGGAGGACGTCTGACATTGCTTTTCAGTCATTTATTTTAAATAAGGTTTCAGCCTTCCCACGACTCTCTTCCTCGAATGTAGGAGGGTGGAAGGTTCGTCCTGACCTGTGTGATAAAGATGTATTTCATTAATATGATTATTATACATTTCAAAGGGTTAGGGTGGTCTTGAAACTCATTCAGCCTTGGGTTATTCGGTCCTCGCTCACTTAAGTAAGATAAAACACAACCAAAACATTTTTTAAATAAATAAATAAAACACTCTCACAAACGTATCCATTCTTTATATGGGAGCAAGTCATGTTAGTCTATTGCTAGAGTTTTCATTAAGCATGCAAAGGAACAAGAGTTCAAATCCAGACTTTATTTTGTGTCTAATAAATAGGATAAAATTCAAATGAGTTCGGAATGTGATGAGGATGGGTAGAGGATTACATTTTCAGTGTAATCGAGGCTATATACAGTACGTAAGGGATAATCCTCCGCTTCGCGACGTGCGGTTCTTTGCCTCCACGTCGTGCATTAAAATCGTTTAATGCACAGCTAGTCATGGATTATCCCGCTTATACCACGGTCATTTGTCAGCATTGACACCTTAAAGCTGTTATTGATGTTTGAAGCCCAACATTTCACCGGAAGGGTAAAATTAACGGTTATTTTCGTCAGTTACGGCTCGTTAGATCTAGCATTCTGCTCGCTTTGAATCAGACACGGAGATAAAGTAGGGCGGTAAGATTACATTTATTTGAATGAGTAAATTATAGCATTTATTTGAATTCATAACCCAGAGAGAGAGAGAGAGAGATGAGTACCTGTGTCTCAGTGCCTCTCTCTCCATTAACAACGAAGCTGAGAGTTTAATTACTTCAAAAAAAGTCGCGAGGCAGCATTAATGACAAGTTGCTGTGCTCCTGAATGTTTCTGTGTGTGCATCACAATCTGCGTTTTCAGTGTGGGAGTGACATGTGTGTGTGCACTTCAATGAAAACAGCGCATTAATATAGAACGGTGATTCAACTGACTTGGAACTACTTGCATAGTGCATTAAACGGTTTTATACTACAGGGGCAGTTGAATGCTTGAATCTGATTGGTTGATGAAGGTGTGCAATTATTTTAAGGGAAACGCACAGCTAAACAAGGTCTTGACCGCATTACTGTTCCTTATCACTTCGCCAAATGATTTCAGTTAGTCCTTACAGACTACAACAGCAAAAGAACCAAAACCCACAATGACACCGACCAAGCAAATAAATATAGTAAACAATAGGACAAAAACAACAAATTATGCCCATGTTTTTGCCACAAAATTACGTGTTATTATGTATGGAAAGCACATACTGGTTTTTTTCTCGCACTCAAACAGTATGGATATACACTCGCACAGAAACGTGTTGTCAGCGCTGCTCTGATGATTTTATCAGTAAAATAGTTTAACAACTTGAAAGCTACATGAATTTCTCACTAGCGAGGTAGCTAAACTTACAGTTTCGCTATTAGTAGAGACGCTGCTGCCGAACACTGTTGAGAGACGCACAGACGGAGGTAATTCACATACGCTTAATCTCTCTCTTTCTCTAAGGCCTGGTTTCACAGACAGGGCTTAGACTAAGCCAGGATTAGGCCTTAGTTCAATTAGGACATTTAAGTACCTTTTATAAATGTGCCTTAGAAAAAAACATTACTGATGTGTATGTTGAGACAAAACAATGACATTGACATATTATAAGATACGTCTGTGCAAGTTGCTTTCAGTTAAAACAGCCCAAACATGCATTTTAGTCTGGGACTAGTTTAAGCCTCGTCTGTGAAACCGGGGGTATATATAACTGCATTAGTCCGCTATCAATGGCTCAAGCCTCCGTTACTAGCTTTTAAAATGACGTTTTGGAATTAGCTTGGGATTCGATGCGTAAGAAATTAGTTCTACACACAAGACAGTCATGGCCTAGTGGTTAGGGAGTTGAACTGGTAACCCAAAGGTTGCTGGTTCGATTCCAGAACCGGTGGGAAATGACTGAGGTGCCCTTGAGCCAGGCACCTAACCCCTAATCGCTCCCCGGGCGCCACACAAAGGCTGCCCGCTGCTCTGGGTGTGTGTATCCACGTTTGCAGTGTGTGTGTGTTAACTACTCACTACTCTGCTCCTAATGTGTGTGCATTAACTTGGATGGGTTAAATGCAGAGGTTAAATTCCAAGTATGGGTTACCATACTTGGCCGTCACGTGTCACTTTCACTTTCACTAAAAAAATAAAATAAAATAAAAGAGCCTTTTAAGGACAAAAACCGGACAAATGTCTTGAAATACATCATCTGAACAATGTATTGAGGTGTGGTAACTGTAGTAAAAGTAGAATAATTGACTGCGGGCCATTGATTTATTGAAAAACGCTTCACATCGTGGCCGCATTACCACCTCGGCCCCGGGTGTGCCTTATTTTTTCTAATAATTCAATGGCCCGTCGTCAATAATTCCTTACTTATTGCACACACCTTCCAGCCAATCAGAATCGAGTGTTCAGACAGACAATGGTATAAATATATATATATATACATAGCATTATTATTGTAGAAATAATTATGTTTTTTTCTACAATTTTCATTTCCTGGTTGGAATGAAACGAGCTGGCACATTCCACTGGGTGACATCTAGAGCTGTTTGCCTTTTAAGAAGTTATTTTCATGCTAAACCACCCACATCATGCAATCATGAGTTTGTTTAATGACATTTTAAGAACAATACATGCACTGCATTCAGAGTTTCCCATCATGCATCCTATCATGGATTTTTTTTTAAGAGACACAGTTAAACTCTGAAAAGCAGGTGACCGTTCATTCCCTGACCTGCCGCACCGCTGCACTGAAACTGCAGTCATGACCTAGTTTGTGTCAACTGGCAGACTTCCAGCTCTCAAATTAGCATGTCAGATAGGATTATGCTCCTATGACTGACCCACTGCTAATTGACACCAATAATGATTTAAGTATTTTAGAAGGAAGACAGAATGAAAATTCTTGTTTAGGACATTCTGCCCATATGGAGTTTAGACGCAAACAAATCTCATCTACACACCCAGCAGCTGTTGTTACCCATAAAGGTGACATATCCTGAAAAAAAAGATAGATCGTCTTTGCCTTTTAAAAGCAAATAAATATGCACAATACTAATTACTGAAACAAAACTTTTTTTTGCAAAATTTTTGCACATTTTATTTATTTTAATCCTAGGTGCCCCTATAATGCTATTTTAAATGCTGTTTTAATTTTGTTTTGGAGGTCTCCTACAATAGGTTTACATGCATCCAAAGTAAACACTTTCTCATAATATAGATTGCAGCATCACCTTTTTCTCTTACAGTGTCTGAAACGGTGTCATACCAGTTCAGTGTCTCTCTAAACCCCTTCTTTCTGAAAGCCTGCTCTGCTCTGATTGGTCTATCGCTTACAGCTCATGTCAGAAATGAAACATCCATTACCATATCTGATTTTCAGCTCCGATCATC